>NC_053027.1:81694444-81807831 GCF_003073215.2 Triticum urartu
ATCCCAACGCGGATCACTTCCTGGAAGGAGAAGGGTCTGTCTTGGGGCTCATCGGTGGAGCTGGACGGACTCCAGAAGTGTATCCGGAACATGACAAGCAAGAAACTTAAGCTTGTCAACATAGTCCAGGTCATGCTCTTCCGCCGGATCCTCCCGTGTCAACAACGGGCTTTCAACTTATGGGAGTTCGAACCGGCCCAGCACCAGACTCTGCGCGAGCTCTTCGACATGACGCATACGGACGTCTGGAAGGTGCTGTTCAAAGGCGCCGAGGTCCCCCCTTCTCTTACCGAGGACCGTGGGCTAAGCGCGAAGCGCCCTGCGAATCCGGTAAGCTCTGTACACCGGGTAGGGTATTTATTTCCCATAGCTTAACCATGTGCGGGGTCTGAGCTCCCATGCCTTCTACAGGACTGGGTGGAGACATCGGAGTAGATTAACTGTCCGGCCTCTCTGCCCGAAGACCCTGCAGACGCTCTCCTGACGGAGATGTGGACTCCGGCTCCTTATGAGGTGCCAGAGAAGACCAAGAAGAAGGCCACGGGAACTTGAAAGAGTTCCCGACACCAAGTGGTATCGGACACATCATCCGATAACTCCGAGACGCACTCCTCCCGTGAAAACGAGGAGAAGGAAGATGAAGATTCTCCCCCTCCAGCCGGGGGAGACAAGAAAAGGAAGGCCGCCCCAACCGGGGAGGCCGAAGGGTCCAAGAAGGGAAGGACTCTCCTTCCGGACTGCTCCACCACCGCTGTCGACGGCGAACACGAGTGGCTGCTCAGGGCCATGCCCCTGGCGAAGTCATAAGTATTCGGATACCAGAGTAACTCATAGCATATTTTGTTGCACTGCTTCTCCTAACGTCGAATATGATTATGCAGCCCTAGAGTTCGTACTAGAATAACACCTTAACACACAAATCAACCTAAACCATAATGTCACCTAGATACTCCAATGTCACCTCAAGTATCCGTGGGTATGATTATATGATATGCGTCACACAATCTCAGATTCATCTATTCAACCAACACATAGAACCTCAAAGAGTGCCCCAAAGTTTCTACCGGAGAATCACGACGAAAACATGTGCCAACCCCTATGCATAGGTTCATGGGCGGAACCCGCAAGTTGATCACCAAAACATACATCAAGTGAATCACGTGATATCCCATTGTCACCACAGATATCCACGGCAAGACATACATCAAGTGTTCTCAAATCTTTAAAGACTCAATCCAATAAGATTACTTCAAAGGGGAAACTCAATTCATTACAAGAGAGAAGAGGGGGGGGGAACATAGGATCCAACTATAATAGCAAAGCTCACGATACATCAAGATCGTGCCAAATCAAGAACACGAGAGAGAGAGAGAGGTCAAACACATAGCTACTAATACATACCCTCAGCCCCGAGGGAGAACTACTCCCTCCTCGTCATGGAGAGCACCGGGATGATGAAGATGGCCACCGGTGAGGGTTCCCCCCTCCGGCAGGGTGCCGGAACAGGGTCCCGATTGACTTTTGGTGGCTACGGAGGCTTCTGGTGGCGGAACTCCCGATCTATCTTGCGTTCTGGAAGTTTTAGGGTATATGGAGTTATATAGGCAGAAGAAGCACGTCAGGGGAGCCACGGGGGCCCAAAAAGGCAGGGGGCGCGCCCTAGGGGGGTGGGTGCGCCCCCCACCCTCGTGGGCAGCTCCCATATCTTCTGACGTGGGGTCCAAGTCCATCAGGTGTGTTTCATTCCAAAAATAACTTCTCCAGTTGATTTCGTTCCGTTTCGACTCTGTCTGATATTCCTTTTCTTCAAAACACTGAAATAGGCATAAAACAACAAATCTGGGCTGGGCCTCTGGTTAATAGGTTAGTCCCAAAAATAATATAAAAGTGGAAATAAAAGCCCAATATTGCCCAAAACAGTAGATAATATAGCATGGAGCAATCAAAAATTATAGATACATTGGACACGTATCAAGCATCCCCAAGCTTAATTCCTGCTCGTCCTCGAGTAGGTAAATGCTAAAAAAGAATTTTTGATGCGGAGTGCTACTTGGCATAATTTCAATGTAATTCTTCCTACTTGTGATATGAATATTCAGATCCATAAGATTCAAGACAAAAGTTCATATTGACATAAAAACAATAATACTTCAAGCATACTAACAAAGCAATTATGTCTTCTCGAAATAACATGGCCAAAGAGAGCTATCCCTACAAAATCATATAGTCTGGCTATGCTCCATCTTCACCACACAAAATATTTAAATCGTGCACAACCCCTATGACAAGCCAAGTAATTGTTTCATACTTTTGATGTTCTCAAACTTTTTCAATCTTCACGCAATACATGAGCGTGAGCCATGGACATAGCACTATAGGTGGAATAGAATGGTGGTTGTGGAGAAGACAAAAAAGGAGAAGATAGTCTCACATCAACTAGGCGTATCAATGGGCTATGGAGATGCCCATCAATAGATATCAATGTGAGTGAGTAGGGATTGCCATGCAACGGATGCACTAGAGCTATAAGTGTATGAAAGCTCAACAAAAGAAACTAGTGGGCGTGCATCCAACTCGCTTGCTCACGAAGACCTAGGGCAATTTGAGGAAGCCCATCATTGGGATATACAAGCCAAGTTCTATAATGTAAAATTCCCACTAGTATATGAAAGTGACAACATATGAGACTCTCTATATGAAGAACGTGGTGCTACTTTGAAGCACAATATATGAGACTCGCTATATCATGGTGCTACTTTGAAGCACAAGTGTGAAAAAAAGGATAGTAGCATTGCCCCTTTTTATTTATTTTCTTTTTTTATTTGGCCTTTCCTTTTTTATTTGGCCTTTCTTTTTTTGGCCTTTCCCTTTTTTTGGACTTTCTTTTTTTTTCTTTTTTTGGGACAATGCTCTATTGAATGGTGACCATCACACTTCTATTTATTTACAACTCAAGAATTACAACTCGATACTAGAACAAAGATGACTCTATATGAATGCCTCCGGCGGTGTACCGGGATATGCAATGAATCAAGAGTGACATGTATGAAAGAATTATGAATGGTGGCTTTTCCACAAATACAATGTCAACTACATGATCATGCAAAGCAATATGACAATGATGAAGCGTGTCATAATAAACGGAACGGTGGAAAGTTGCATGGCAATATATCTCGGAATGGCTATGGTGGCTGTTTTGAGGAAGGTATATGGTGGCTGTTTTGAGGAAGGTATATGGTGGGTTTATGGTACCGGCGAAAGTTGCGCGGTACTAGAGAGGCTAGCAAAGGTGGAAGGGTGAGGGTGCGTATAATCCATGGACTCAACATTAGTCATAAAGAACTCACATACTTATTGCAAAAATCTATTAGTTATCAAAACAAAGTACTACGCGCATGCTCCTAGGGGGATAGATTGGTAGGAAAAGACCATCGCTCATCCCCGACCGCCACTCATAAGGAAGACAATCAATAAACACTTCATGCTCCGACTTCGTTACATAACGGTTCACCATACGTGCATGCTACAGGAATCACAAACTTCAACACAAGTATCTCTCAAATTCACAAATACTCAACTAGCATGACTCTAATATCACCATCTCCATATCTCAAAACAATTATCAAGCATCAAACTTCTCTTAGTATTCAACACACTCATAAGAGAATTTTATTATTCTTGAATACCCAGCATATTAGGATTTTAAGCGAATTACCATGCTATTTAAGACTCTCAAAATAATCTAAGTGAAGCATGAGAGTTCATCTATTTCTTCAAAATAAAACTACCACCATGCTCTAAAATATATAAGTGAATCACTAGAGCAAATGACAAACTACTCCGAAGGATATAAGTGAAGATCAATGAGTAGTTGAATAATTATGCAACTATGTGAAGACTCTCTAACATTTAATAATTTCAGATCTTGGTACTTTATTCAAACAGCAAGCAAAGAAAAATAAAATGACATCTAAGAATAGCAAACATCATGTGAAGAAGCAAAAACTTAGGATCAACCGATACTAACCGATAGTTGTTGAAGAAGAAAGGTGGGATGCCAACCGGGGGATCCCCAAGCTTAGATGCTTGAGACTTCTTGAAATATTATATTGGGGTGCCTTGGGCATCCCCAAGCTTGAGCTTTTGTGTCTCCTTAATTCCTCTCATATCACGGTCTCCCTAAATCTCAAAAGCTTCATCCACACAAAACTCAACAAGGACTCGTGAGATAGGTTAGTATAAACCATTGCAAAAACCTTATCATACTCTACTGTAGCAAATCACTAAAATTATTATTCAACATTTCATACTAAATGCCTCTGCATATTTAATAGTCCTATCCTCAAATAGAATCATTAAAGAAGCAAACATATGCAAACAATGCAGCAATCTGCCTAAACAGGATAGTCTGTAAAGAATGATGCAACATCCATACTTCCCTAGCTCCAAAAATTATGAAAGAAAATCCCACTGTAGTAAATTTATCAGAGCTTAATATGAAAAAGGTTTCAACATTTTATCACATTCTTAATTTTCTAGGGAATTATTGCAACAGCGGTAAACTTTCGGTTTTCAAACAGCAACATGTATACTTGTAACATAGGCATAGTAAGGGCTATCAATGCCACTTTTATTGAAATAAAAGATGTAAAACATTATTATAAATAACAGCAAGAAAATCCTAACAAAATAAATTGATTCTCCAAGAAAAAACACATATCATGTGGCGAATAAAAATATAGCTCCAAGTAAAGTTACCGATGAACGAAGACGAAAGAGGGGATGCCTTCCGGGGCATCCCCAAGCTTAGACTCTGGGTTGTCCTTGAATATTACCTTGGGGTGCCTTGGGCATCCCCAATATTAGGCTCTTACCACTCCTTGTTCCATAGTCCATCGAATCCTTACCCAAAACTTGAAAACTTCACAACACAAAACTTAAAGTAGAAAACTCGTAAGCTCCGTTAGTATAAAAAATAAATCACCACTTCAAGGTACTATAATGAACTCATTCTAAATTCATATTGGTGTAATATCTACTGTATTCCAACTTATCTATGGTTCATACCCTCCGATACTACTCATAGATTCATCAAAATAAGCAAACAACACATAGAAAACAGAATCTGTCAAAAACAGAACAGTCTGTAGTAATCTGGATCAAACGTATACTTATGGAACCCCAAAAATTCTAAAATAAATTGCTGGACCTGAGGAATTTATCTATTAATCATCTTCAAAAATAATTAACTAAATAGGACTATCCAAATAAAAATGGCAGCATTTCTCGTGAGCGCTAAAGTTTCTGTTTTGGACAGCATGATCAACAAGACTTTCCCCAAGTCTTCCCAATGGTTCTACTTGGCACAAACAATAATTAAAAGAATAAAAACACATCTAAAAAAAGGCTAGATGAATTATTTATTACTAAACAGGAGCAAAAAGCAAGGAACTAAAATAAAATTGGGTTGCCTCCCAACAAGCGCTATCGTTTAACGCCCCTAGCTAGGCATGATGATTTCAACGATGCTCACATAAAGGATAAGAATTGTAACATAAAGAGAGCATCATGAAGAATATGACTAGCACATTTAAGTCTAACATACTTCCTATGAATAGGGATTTTGTGAGCAAACAACTTTTGGGAATAATAATCAACTAGCATAGGAGAGCAAAACAAGCATAATTTCAAGATTTTGAGCACGTAGAGAGGAAACTTGATATTATTGCAATTCCTACAAGCATATGTTCTTCCCTCATAATAATTTTCAGTAGCATCATGAATGAATTCAACAATATAACCAGCACCTAAAGCGTTCTTCTCATGATCTACAAGCATAGAAAATTTACTAATCTCCACACAAGCAAAATTCTTCTCATGAATAATAGTGGGAGCAAACTCAACAAAATAACTATCATGTGATTGAAAATTAAGATCAAGATGACAAGTTTCATGGTTATAATTATTATTTAAAGCATACATGTCATCACAATAATCATCATAGATAGGCATGCTTTCATCATAATAAATTTGCTCATCAAAACTTGGGGGACAAAAAATATCATCTTCATCAAACATAGCTTCCCCAAGCTTGTGGCTTTGCATATTATTAGCATCATGGATATTCAAGGAATTCATACTAACAACATTGCAATCATGCTCATCATTCAAATATTTAGTGCCAAACATTTTATAGATTTCTTCTTCTAACACTTGAGCACAATTATCCTTTCCATCATACTCACGAAAGATATTAAAAAGGTGAAGCGTATGAGACAAACTCAATTCCATTTTTCCATTTTTTTTATAGTTTTCTTTTATAAACTAAACTAGTGATAAAACAAGAAACTAAAAGACTCGATTGCAAGATCTAAAGACATACCTTCAAGCACTCACCTCTCGACAACGGTGCCAGAAAAAAGCTTGATGTCTACCACACAACCTTCTTCTTGTAGACGTTGTTGGGCCTCCAAGTGCAGAGGTTTGTAGGACAGTAGCAAATTTCCCTCAAGTGGATGACCTAAGGTTTATCAATCCGTAGGAGGCGTAGGATGAAGATGGTCTCTCTCAAGCAACCCTGCAACCAAATAACAAAGAGTCTCTTGTTTCCCCAACACACCCAATACAATGGTAAATTGTATAGGTGCACTAGTTTGGGGAAGAGATGGTGATACAAGTGCAATTTGGATAGTAGATAATAGTTTTTGTAATCTGAAATAATAAAAACAGCAAGGTAGCAAGTGATAAAAGTGAGCGTAAATGGTATTGCAATGCGTTGAAACAAGGCCTAGGGTTCATACTTTCACTAGTGTAAGTTCCCTCAACAATACTAACATAATTGAATCACATAACTATCCCTCAACATGCAACAAAGAGTCACTCCAAAGTCACTAATAGCGGAGAACGAATGAAGAGATTATGGTAGGGTACGAAACCACCTCAAAGTTATTCTTTCCAATCAATCCGTTGGGCTATTCCTATAAGTGTCACAAACAGCCCTAGAGTTCGTACTAGAATAACACCTTAACACACAAATCAACCAAAACCATAATGTCACCTAGATACTCCAATGTCACCTCAAGTATCCGTGGGTATGATTATATGATATGCGTCACACAATCTTAGATTCATCTATTCAACCAACACATAGAACCTCAAAGAGTGCCCCAAAGTTTCTACCGGAGAATCACGACGAAAACATGTGCCAACCCCTATGCATAGGTTCATGGGCGGAACCCGCAAGTTGATCACCAAAACATACATCAAGTGAATCACGTGATATCCCATTGTCACCACAGATATCCACGGCAAGACATACATCAAGTGTTCTCAAATCTTTAAAGACTCAATCCAATAAGATTACTTCAAAGGGGAAACTCAATTCATTACAAGAGAGAAGAGGGGGGGGGACATAGGATCCAACTATAATAGCAAAGCTCACGATACATCAAGATCGTGCCAAATCAAGAACACGAGAGAGAGAGAGAGGTCAAACACATAGCTACTAGTACATACCCTCAGCCCCGAGGGAGAACTACTCCCTCCTCGTCATGGAGAGCACCGGGATGATGAAGATGGCCACCGGTGAGGGTTCCCCCCTCCGGCAGGGTGCCGGAACAGGGTCCCGATTGACTTTTGGTGGCTACGGAGGCTTCTGGTGGCGGAACTCCCGATCTATCTTGCGTTCTGGAAGTTTTAGGGTATATGGAGTTATATAGGCAGAAGAAGCACGTCAGGGGAGCCACGGGGGCCCAAAAAGGCAGGGGGCGCGCCCCCCACCCTCGTGGGCAGCTCCCGTATCTTCTGACGTGGGGTCCAAGTCCATCAGGTGTGTTTCCTTCCAAAAATAACTTCTCCAGTTGATTTCGTTCCGTTTCGACTCCGTCTGATATTCCTTTTCTTCAAAACACTGAAATAGGCATAAAACAACAAATCTGGGTTGGGCCTCCGGTTAATAGGTTAGTCCCAAAAATAATATAAAAGTGGAAAATAAAGCCCAATATTGCCCAAAACAGTAGATAATATAGCATGGAGCAATCAAAAATTATAGATACGTTGGAGACGTATCAAGCATCCCAAGCTTAATTCCTACTCGTCCTCGAGTAGGTAAATGATAAAAAAGAATTTTTGATGCGGAGTGCTACTTGGCATAATTTCAATGTAATTATTCCTACTTGTGATATGAATATTCAGATCCATAAGATTCAAGACAAAAGTTCATATTGACATAAAAACAATAATACTTCAAGCATACAAACAAAGCAATTATGTCTTCTCAAAATAACATGGCCAAAGAGAGCTATCCCTACAAAATCATATAGTCTGGCTATGCTCCATCTTCACCACACAAAATATTTAAATCATGCACAACCCCGATGACAAGCCAAGCAATTGTTTCATACTTCTGATGTTCTCAAACTTTTTCAATCTTCACGCAATACATGAGCGTGAGCCACGGACATAACACTATAGGTGGAATAGAATGGTGGTTGTGGAGAAGACAAAAAAGGAGAAGATAGTCTCACATCAACTAGGTGTATCAATGGGCTATGGAGATGCCCATCAATAGATATCAATGTGAGTGAGTAGGGATTGCCATGCAACAGATGCACTAGAGCTATAAGTGTATGAAAGCTCAACAAAAGAAACTAGTGGGTGTGCATCCAACTCGCTTGCTCACGAAGACCTAGGGCAATTTGAGGAAGCCCATCATTGGAATATACAAGCCAAGTTCTATAATGTAAAATCCCCACTAGTATATGAAAGTGACAAAATATGAGACTCTCTATATGAAGAACGTGGTGCTACTTTGAAGCACAATATATGAGACTCGCTATATCATGGTGCTACTTTGAAGCACAAGTGTGAAAAAAAGGATAGTAGTATTGCCCTTTTTATTTATTTTCTTTTTTTATTTGGCCTTTCCTTTCTTTATGTTGCCTATGAGGACAAGTACGATGAATTTGATGAGTTGCCAGCCAAGGGATCACGCACCCTTGTAACAGAGCAGCATAAAATCATCAAAAACCCCAAGTTCATTCGGGGTCAACTTAATGATCCCAGTTCCCCCATGTACATGGGAATTAAGCCATAAGACTAGTCTTTATGCCTACCCTGCAACTTAATTCGTTCAATTTAGAACTGTCGCATGTACTGAATTTGTGAGTTATGGCCGGTTTTCTGTTGATGTAAGAACCGTTAATATGTTGACCTTGATATGATGTCAGCTCAGGCAATGAATATGAACTGTTTTTTGTTATTATTATTGTTATATCATAGAGGTTAGCACACTCGATTGATCTCACTACAGTATGTGTGAACAAAAATATGCAATCTGGTTTGCGAATAGCACACGGTTCCTTGATGAAGGCCGTGTGCCGACAACACCCCGCCACCCCACCCATGATCTGAGTCGTGCTTTCAGATTGGCCAGAACCCGAACCCCACGGATCATACGTATGCACCATTGGATGCTCCCAGATCAAACTGCGGTCCTCATCCCTTTCGACAACACATGCAGTTTCGGTAGTAATTTTATTTTTACGCACAAAATGCACGTTAATCTCAAAAAATATATAGCTAATGATACCTGAAATGCACCAGAAAATCAAACCCGTGGTATAATGGTGATTTCATACAGTGGAAATTTTTATGAGGCCAAATGATGAAGTCACCAGCCACAGGAGTTTGAATTGACACGTCTCCTTTTGGAAAACCATGATCCTTCATGTGAGATGCTCCGGTTTGGAAGGAGCGGTCATCAAAACTTGTGCCAAACTTTACCAATTTTTTTCCATGGGGTCGTGAGAGCACGCACATTGATTTTGATGATGTCCGAACTCCATCTGAATTTCATGTAATTAAAATACCAACTAGCACTAGTGCACGTCGGTCCTAAACAAACGGTTTTGAACCCCTTTCCCCGACGACATTTGAAACCGTCGCCAAGTGAGTGTGATCGATACAGGGGTCCTTCCCACATGACCCAGAAACCGTCGGGGATATGCCCTCCTGGCACGCACGCTCAGCAAAATGAGAACGTGTGCAACCGGCGAGCGCTCAAAAATGGAAATACATACGGTAGAGCTAAAAATACAATTATACGGTGAAATTATTTCCGGTCAAAAGTACATCCCACACAGTCAGTCCCCGCTAAACGTTTCCATTCATATGTACGTCCCACACAGTTGCTCCAAGGAAAACATTTCCGTTCACAGGTACATCACACACAATTTTCCTGTTAAATCGTTTGCGTTATTGTATGTATCACACACGGTCCGTAGAAGAAATTGTGTGGCAAAGGCTGTCCATCACACACAGTTTTTATGTGATAAACGTTTGCGCAAGGTGGCCTAACACAAACAATTTTCAAGAGAAAGTCGTGTGTGATTGTTCATTGATCCAACACGGTTTATTCCTAGAAACTATGTGCGTTGCCTAAGGTCATCACCCATGGTATTTTTTCAACAACCGTTTGGAATAGCAAAACCCAATTAGCAGGCTAATTCGCCATTAGCAGGCTAGTTATCCGATTATTCATAATCCATTTATTAATCTAATTGACATTTCATATTAAGCACACAATATATTTCATTTTCATATTAAGGAAGCAGAATTTCATAATTTAAATACATCAGAGTACAACATGATATAGCTTCAAAACACTCAGCTACCCCATTACACAACTGCACCAGCAGCAAGTTCCACATGCAACATGTAGAACCTTTCGAAATTAGCATCATAGATGATATATAGACAGATGCATCTCCTCTGGAAAACTGCTAAAGCGGAAGGCGAATATTGAGACTTCATTCATGTTGAAGGTCTTTGCAACTTTAGGCCAGTGCCTGTGGATGATTGACCGTTCGTCCTTCGTCCTCTTCAGGAACACTTCAATATTGAACCGTGGGTGTTGTATGAATACCTTCCTCGCCTCCTGACCATAGAGGTGTTTTGAGAGGTAATCATCAGTGAACTGCTTTGGAAAGGCCTGAAAACAAGGATGTCATAAATATCTTGTCTATATTGGAAATGGGGCAAAGGAATAAGGCAAGCTATAATAGTTAGTACCATCTTGTAGTGAACTGATGTCTTCTTCATTATGCAGACAAAGATCTTGTTGTTTTTTGTCGCTAATTTCTTTGTCCTAACAATCTTTCTGAGTTTCTTGATTTGATTGATATTCATGGACAACTCATTTCCCCATATGCAAAAAGGGCCGAACTGTGGGTCAAAACCACTGACAGCATGACCTACATGTGCAAGACCAAATTGTTAAAAACCAAAATATTAGAATGGTTCCTGCAATTGCACAATAATGTGCTATTAGAGAACGGACCATGCACGTGCTAACCTCGATTGTAAACCTTAGTGCTTCCCATTGTTTCCCTGCAACACATATAAGGTAGTTAGTCAATAGGTTAAGTAAGGGTTCGCATGCTATCAGTAAAATATGTTGATGAAAAATAAGCACATTGCAGATTCATGAGATTAACTCAAGCCTCACAGAAAACCCATTTACTCAAACCAAGCATGATTAAGAACTAGGAAATATAGCACTTGTATATGTTTCTCATGTATTAAGTGCAACCAAATTAGATTTATTCCTCACATGCACAACAATACAAAATTCTACCCACGACAATTGGACATCGCATTGCAAAATTGAACCAAGCAGTTTACTAAAAACCACAACAAATGAACCAAACAATAACTGAGCACCACATTGCACAATATAACATACTCCTAATAGAAGATCAGACAGTTAACCAAACAGTTAACTACAGCCAATTGTAGCAATTGTATTTGTTTCTCATGTATTTACTATAGCCAAATTCAATTTATTCCTCACAGGGTATACAATAACAGAATGCACAACAACTATTGGACATCGCATTGCAGAATTGAACCAAACAATTAACTAAACACCACTACACAAATGAACCAAACATTAACCGAGAACCACATTGCACAATGTATAACCAAACCAAGCATGCTTGACAACTTGGAAATATAGCAATTGTATTCGTTTCTCATGGATTTTGTAAAGATAAATGATGTCTACTACACAACCTTCTTGTAGACGTTGTTGGGCCTCCAAGTGCAGAGGTTTGTAGGACAGTAGCAAATTTCCCTCAAGTGGATGACCTAAGGTTTATCAATCCGTAGGAGGCATAGGATGAAGATGGTCTCTCTCAAGCAACCCTGCAACCAAATAACAAAGAGTCTCTTGTGTCCCCAACACACCCAATACAATGGTAAACTGTATAGGTGCACTAGTTCGGCGACGAGATGGTGATACAAGTGCAATTTGGATAGTAGATAATAGTTTTTGTAATCTGAAATAATAAAAACAGCAAGGTAGCAAGTGATAAAAGTGAGTGTAAACGGTATTGCAATGCGTTGAAACAAGGCCTAGGGTTCATACTTTCACTAGTGTAAGTTCCCTCAACAATACTAACATAATTGGATCACATAACTATCCCTCAACATGCAACAAAGAGTCACTCCAAAGTCACTAATAGCGGAGAACGAACGAAGAGATTATGGTAGGGTACGAAACCACCTCAAAGTTATTCTTTCCAATCAATCCGTTGGGCTATTCCTATAAGTGTCACAAACAGCCCTAGAGTTCGTACTAGAATAACACCTTAACACACAAATCAACCAAAACCATGATGTCACCTAGATACTCCAATGTCACCTCAAGTATCCGTGGGTATGATTATATGATATGCGTCATACATTCTCAGATTCATCTATTCAACCAACACATAGAACCTCAAAGAGTGCCCCAAAGTTTCTACCGGAGAATCACGACGAAAACATGTGCCAACCCCTATGCATAGGTTCATGGGCGGAACCCGCAAGTTGATCACCAAAACATACATCAAGTGAATCATGTGATATCCCATTGTCACCACAGATATCCACGGCAAGACATACATCAAGTGTTCTCAAATATTTAAAGACTCAATCCGATAAGATTACTTCAAAGGGGAAACTCAATTCATCACAAGAGAGAAGAGGGGGAGGAGAAACATAGGATCCAACTATAGTAGCAAAGCTCGCGATACATCAAGATCGTGCCAAATCAAGAACACGAGAGAGAGAGATCAAACACATAGCTACTGGTACATACCCTCAGCCCCGAGGGAGAACTACTCCCTCCTCGTCATGGAGAGCACCGGTATGATGAAGATGGCCACGTGAGGGATTCCCCCCTCCGGCAGGGTGCCGGAACAGGGTTCCCGATTGACTTTTGGTGGCTACGGAGGCTTCTGGCGGCGGAACTCCCGATCTATCTTGCGTTCTGGAATTAGGGTATATGGAGTTATATAGGCAGAAGAAGCACGTCAGGGGAGCCACGGAGGGGCCCACGTGGCAGGGGGCGCGCCCTAGGGGGTGTGCGCGCCCCCACCCTCGTGGGCAGCTCCCGTATCTTCTGACGTGGGGTCCAAGTCCATCAGGTGTGTTTCCTCCCAAAAATAACTTCTCCAGTTGATTTCGTTCCGTTTCGACTCCGTCTGATATTCCTTTTCTTCAAAAACACTGAAATAGGCATAAAACAAACAAATCTGGGTTGGGCCTCCGGTTAATAGGTTAGTCCCAAAAATAATATAGAAGTGGAAAATAAAGCCCAATATTGCCCAAAACAGTAGATAATATAGCATGGAGCAATCAAAAATTATAGATGCATTGGAGACGTATCAATAAATTCAATTTATTTCTCACATGGAAGACAATACAAAATTGCAGCCTGAAGAATTGAACATCACATTTCCACAATTGAACCAAACAGTTAACTGAAGACGACAACTAATTAACAAAACAGTTAATAAGTGAGCACCACACTGCACGACATATAGAACATATACACTAGAGCAACAGATTGCATGGTAAAATTAGATGCACAATTCATTAGAATTTGTGAAGGAAAGGCAGGAGCACCACATGTAACGGGTAAACCGAGCATGCTTAACCGGCGTAGCTAGCAAATGGTAAGGTGCTCCTCCATGTTCTGGGGGCCGGCACGAATGACAGCCATCGCGACCTCATCCGCGCGTGCGGCCGCAATTTGCTTCTTCACTGCCAAATGCTCCTTGAGATCCTGGCTATACTGCGTGCACCATGGCTTAGGGCGGCGCTTATTTGGTGGAGGGTCGGTGATTTGTCTGGAAGGTGTCGCGCTCGCACCGGCGGTCGAGGCATGTGGGATGTGGAAGGAGGAGGAGAATGGGGGTTGGGTGTGGATTACCTGCGTGGATATATAGACGAGGCCGAGCAGCGTGAAGGAGGGTCGCCGACGAGGAGGCGGCGCTGTAAGCAAGGAGTGAAGCTTTCAACTTGGAAAGGAAGGCGGAGGGTTGGGGCGGCGCGGGGAGGCAGATATTTCCGCGGAAGCTGAAAATTTGGAATCGCTTTAGCCAAAAAACTGGCGCATAAAGTGTCAGCAGACACGGTCCCTTATTCAGAAATGTGTACGATATGTGGACATCACAAACAATTCAGATAGCTTCACCCGTGTGTGATGAGTTTGAACGTCAAAAGTTTTGGTTTGAATTTCCATGGTTACAGTGGTCATCCACATCATTGCATAATTTGGGTACACAAAGGAGACTACAGGACACCTACACTTCTTAATCGAGCAAGTTCAGCAATTAAACAGATCTAGCTGACCTAAACATTACTCTAACAAATTAAAGATCAACGCTCTTAATTAAACAAAACAAAGAGTACTACTACGGCTGGTGCTCGTCGATCTCCGCCGCCGCCTCCATGTCTAGCTCACGCCCGACGGTCTCCTGGGGAAGGGGCTCCATGGCATCCATCGCACCATACTCGGCAAGCATCTCGCCATCCACATCCGCCATCTCTTTGGAAAAGGCCACGACCTGGGCGTGGGTGGACGCAATCTGGGCTTGGACGGGCTCCGTCATCGCAAGGTATGCGGCGGAGGAACGGACGGCTGCTCGAACGCTCTCGGTGATTGCCAGCTCTTCGGCCGTGGATTGCCGACCATTGTCGGAGAAGCTTCGTTTGATTTGTGCGGTGACCGCTAGGAGCTGAGTGTGGGCGGCCTCGACATGGTCGTGGGCGGCCTCCATCGGGGCTAAGGCCGCCGCTGCGGAACGGACAGCTGTTGTGCCACTCTCGCCAGTTGCTATCCCCGAGGCAGATGTTGCTGCCACCACCTGAGAAGCAACAGCGGCCGTTTGGGCTGCCTTTGCCGCCCGATCACAGATTGCGGCCGCGCTCATGCACCTTGTTAGCACGCGGATGGCGGCTACGGCCGCGCTCTCGCCAGAGTGGGCTACCGAAGTTTCCCTGACGACGCGGGTCCACGTGCCCATCTTTCACCGGCGACGATTGGACAGTGAAATGATATTTGGGGAGCAAGCTAGTGTGCTTGAGACGCCAGCTATGGACTTTAGCCGACGCACCTTCTTGCGTAAGCCATAGGTGTACTATACACCGACGGTGCTCCAGGATATTTTGTGCCGCATCTCACACGGTTGCGGATAATAACTATGCGCGATCTACTTGATTTTTCATCTTGATTTGAATTACATAATGGGGTCACAGCGGCAATGGACGGTGTTTGAATTGCTAGACCTTTTATCTAGAGTGAACATGCAACTATATGTGTGTCGTAAAAGAATTGGCATTATTCAGGGTTCGTTTGAACATTTTATACATTAAATTGGTTTTCTAGCAATTTCAGGTGCATAATTCAAATTTGAACTACATGCACATGCTCGAGTGCATATAAATTGGTTGAAAAATCAAATTTGTGTCCTTGGGTGCATGCTTAGGTCCCATGCAAGAAATGGGAATGAATTTCTAACACTAGGGCCCCATTGATTGCCGGCTAAACATTGAGATGCCTCGTTTTTAAATTCTAGTAAATCCAAAACCCGTCTGAAATTCATGAAACTTGGCATGCTATCATGGAGCGGCATCAACATGCTGTGGTAAAAAAATTGTCCCATTTGGGGCAGGTTTGGGTATATTCTTCTCACAAACCGGAGCTTCTCACAACAAGCATGATGGTTTTTGATAGGGAACGTCCCACCTTTGGGGACGAAAAGATATCCATTGCCTCTTATTGCTTTCAAAATTTTTTTCTCGTGTCAACACCGAACAATAGGAGTGTTGTGTGAATTTTTGTGATTTTTCGGAGTTCGTTTGGACATTTTATGCATTAACTAAGTTTTCCATGCATTTATGTGCATAATTCAAATTTGAAATACATGCACATGCTCCAGTGCATATAAATTGGATGAAAAATCAAAGATGTGTCCTTGGGTGCATGCTTAGGTCCCATGCAAGAAATGAGAATGAATTTCAAACACCAGGGCACAATTGATTGCCAGCAAAACATTGAGATGCCTGGTTTTTAAATTCTAGTAAATCCAAAACCCGTCTGAAATTCATGAAACTTGGCATGCTATCATGGAGCGGCATCAACATGCCGTAGTAAAAAATTTGTCCCATTTGGGGCAGGTTTGGTATATGCTTCTCACAAACCGGAACTTCTCACAACAAGCATGATGGTTTTCGATAGGGAACGTCCCACCTTTGGGGACGAGACGATATCCATTGCCTCTTATTGCTTTCAAATTTTTTCTTGTGTCAACATAGAACAACAGGGGTGTTGTGTGAATTTTTGTGATTTTTCAAGGTTCATTTGGACATTTTTATGAATTAACTGAGCTTTCAATGCATTTATGTGCATAATTCAAATTTGAACTACACGCACATGCTCCAGTGCATATAAATTGGTTGAAAAATCAAATCTGTGTCCTTGGGTGCATTCTTAGGTCCCATGCAAGAAATGGGAATGAATTTCAAACACCAGGGCACCGTTGATTGCCGGCAAAACATTGAGATGCCTCATTTTTAAATTCTAGTAAATCCAAAACCGGTCTGAAATTCATGAAACTGGGCATGCTTTCATGGAGCGGCATCAATGTGTTGTGGTAAAATTTGTGTCCCGTTTGGGGCAAGTTTGGGTATATGCTTCTCACAAACCAGAACTTCTCACAACAAGCATCATGGTTTCGGTAGGAAATGTCCCGCCTTTGGGGACAAAACGATCTCCACTACCTCTTATTGCTTCCAAAAATTTTCTCATGTCAACATAGAACAATAGGAGTGTTGTGTCAATTTTTTGTGATTTTTCCGGGGTTCGTTTGGACAATTTTATGCTTTAACTGGGTTTTCAATGCATTTATGTGCATAATTCAAATTTGAACTACATGCACATGCTCCATTGCATATAAATTGGTTGAAAAATCAAATTTGTGGCCTTGGGGTGCATGCTGAGGTCCCATGCAAGAAATGGGAATGAATTTCAAACACCATGGCACCGTTGATTGCCGACAAAACATTAAGATGCCTGGTTTTAAAATTCTAGTAAATCCAAAACCTGTCTGGAATTCATGAAACTTGGCATGCTATCATGGAGCGGGATCAACATGCCGTGGTAAAAAAATTCCCATTTGGGGCAGTTTGGGTATATGCTTCTCACAAACCGGAGCTTCTCACAACAAGCATGATGGTTTTCGGTCGGGAACGTCCCACCTTTGGGGACGAAACAATATCCATTGCCTCTTATTGCTTTCAAATTTTTTCTCGTGTCAACATAGAACAACAGGAGTGTTGTGTGAATTTTTGTGATTTTTTGGGGTTCGTTTGGACATTTTTTATGCATTAACTGAGTTTTTAATGCATTTATGTGCATAATTCAAATTTGAACTACATGCACATGGTCGAGTGCATATAAATTGGTTGAAAAATAAAATATGTATCCTTGGGTGCATGCTTAGGTCCCATGCAAGAAATGGGAATGAATTTCAAACACCAGGGTACCGTTGATTGCTGGCAAAACATTGAGATGCCTCATTCTTAAATTCTAGTAAATCCAAAACTCGTCTGAAATTCATGAAACTTGGCATGCTTTCATGGAGTGGCATCGTCGGTGTCAAAACCGGCGGATCTCGGGTAGGGGGTCTCGAACTGTGCATCTAAGGCGGATGGTAATAGGAGGCAGGGGACACGATGTTTTACCCAGGTTCGGGCCCTCTTGATGGAGGTAAAACCCTACATCCTGCTTGATTATTCTTGATAATATGAGTTGTACAAGAGTTGATCTACCACGAGATCAGAGAGGCTAAACCCTAGAAGCTAGCCTATGGTATGATTGTATGTTGTCCCACGGACTAAAACCCTTCGGTTTATATAGACACCGGAGGGGGCTAGGGTTACATAGAGTCAGTTACAAGGAAGGAGATCTACATATCCGTATTGCCAAGCTTGCCTTCCACGCCAAGGAGAGTCCCATCCGGACACGGTACGAAGTCTTCAATCTTGTATCTTCATAGTCCAACAGTCCGGCCAAAGGATATAATCCGGCTGTCCGGATACCCCCTAATCCAGGACTCCCTCAATAGCCCCTGAACCAGGCTTCAATGACGATGAGTCCGGCGCGCAGATTGTCTTCGGCATTGCAAGGCGGGTTCCTCCTCCGAAGACTTCATAGAAGATTTTGAACACGAGGATCGTGTCCGGCTCTGCAAAATAAGTTCCACATACCACCGTAGAGGGAATAATATTTACACAAGTCTAATCTGCTGACATTCCCCATGGTGTGACATCACACCACAGCCAGGTCTTTATTCGAATCATTTTTCATAACCTGTCTCAACGTGTTTCGCGAGGCGGTTTCCTTGGCATGTCTTGTCGAAGCAGAGATCGTGTCCCCTTATTACGGGATTCCCATTAATACGGACATGGGTAACCCAACCGCGCCATCAATTACGGCGCCTAGGGGATAAGCAAGTTTTAGCAGGCTGGTGGGGGCGCATAGTTTTGTCCGCCCTTATAAAGGGATAAGGTCTCACCTTTTTCTACCCACGCCTTCTTCCTCCTCGCTCATCCATTCTTGCGCACTCGAGCTCCAGCGCCCAAGTCCACATCCTTCTCCTCAACTCTCTCCAAACATGTCTAGAGTGGGAGGCAAGTGGATGGCCTCCTCCGTCACGGAGGGACACATCAAAAAACTACATGGAGCCGGATACTTAGTCGCGGATATCGCGCACCAGCTGCCAACCGCGGGGCAGATCGTCCCTACCACGGAACCTCGCGAAAGGGTGGTTTTCCTCCCCCACTTCGTCCGTGGACTGGGGTTTCCCCTCCATCCATTCGTCCGTGGCCTTATGTTCTATTATGGGCTGGACTTTCATGATCTGGCCCCGAATTTCATCCTCAACATCTCGGCATTCATCGTCGTGTGCGAGGCTTTCCTCCGCATCCGGCCTATGGCTGAAGACCTTCAATATCAAGCCGAAGGTAGTAGGCGGCCAACAAGTGGAATGCGGCGGAGCCATGGTGGGAAAAATGCCCAATGTTACATGGCTCGAGGGCTCCTTCGTGGAGACCATAAAGGGGTGGCAATCGGGGTGGTTCTACATCACTGAGCCGCGCGACACCAACTGGGTGGCAGCCCCCGAGTTTCGATCTGGAATCCCAACGCGGATCACTTCCTGGAAGGAGAAGGGTCTGTCTTGGGGCTCATCGGTGGAGCTGGACGGACTCCAGAAGTGTATCCGGAACATGACAAGCAAGAAACTTAAGCTTGTCAACATAGTCCAGGTCATGCTCTTCCGCCGGATCCTCCCGTGTCAACAACGGGCTTTCAACTTATGGGAGTTCGAACCGGCCCAGCACCAGACTCTGCGCGAGCTCTTCGACATGACGCATACGGACGTCTGGAAGGTGCTGTTCAAAGGCGCCGAGGTCCCCCCTTCTCTTACCGAGGACCGTGGGCTAAGCGCGAAGCGCCCTGCGAATCCGGTAAGCTCTGTACACCGGGTAGGGTATTTATTTCCCATAGCTTAACCATGTGCGGGGTCTGAGCTCCCATGCCTTCTACAGGACTGGGTGGAGACATCGGAGTAGATTAACTGTCCGGCCTCTCTGCCCGAAGACCCTGCAGACGCTCTCCTGACGGAGATGTGGACTCCGGCTCCTTATGAGGTGCCAGAGAAGACCAAGAAGAAGGCCACGGGAACTTGAAAGAGTTCCCGACACCAAGTGGTATCGGACACATCATCCGATAACTCCGAGACGCACTCCTCCCGTGAAAACGAGGAGAAGGAAGATGAAGATTCTCCCCCTCCAGCCGGGGGAGACAAGAAAAGGAAGGCCGCCCCAACCGGGGAGGCCGAAGGGTCCAAGAAGGGAAGGACTCTCCTTCCGGACTGCTCCACCACCGCTGTCGACGGCGAACACGAGTGGCTGCTCAGGGCCATGCCCCTGGCGAAGTCATAAGTATTCGGATACCAGAGTAACTCATAGCATATTTTGTTGCACTGCTTCTCCTAACGTCGAATATGATTATGCAGCCCTAGAGTTCGTACTAGAATAACACCTTAACACACAAATCAACCTAAACCATAATGTCACCTAGATACTCCAATGTCACCTCAAGTATCCGTGGGTATGATTATATGATATGCGTCACACAATCTCAGATTCATCTATTCAACCAACACATAGAACCTCAAAGAGTGCCCCAAAGTTTCTACCGGAGAATCACGACGAAAACATGTGCCAACCCCTATGCATAGGTTCATGGGCGGAACCCGCAAGTTGATCACCAAAACATACATCAAGTGAATCACGTGATATCCCATTGTCACCACAGATATCCACGGCAAGACATACATCAAGTGTTCTCAAATCTTTAAAGACTCAATCCAATAAGATTACTTCAAAGGGGAAACTCAATTCATTACAAGAGAGAAGAGGGGGGGGGGACATAGGATCCAACTATAATAGCAAAGCTCACGATACATCAAGATCGTGCCAAATCAAGAACACGAGAGAGAGAGAGAGAGGTCAAACACATAGCTACTAGTACATACCCTCAGCCCCGAGGGAGAACTACTCCCTCCTCGTCATGGAGAGCACCGGGATGATGAAGATGGCCACCGGTGAGGGTTCCCCCCTCCGGCAGGGTGCCGGAACAGGGTCCCGATTGACTTTTGGTGGCTACGGAGGCTTCTGGTGGCGGAACTCCCGATCTATCTTGCGTTCTGGAAGTTTTAGGGTATATGGAGTTATATAGGCAGAAGAAGCACGTCAGGGGAGCCACGGGGGCCCAAAAAGGCAGGGGGCGCGCCCCCCACCCTCGTGGGCAGCTCCCGTATCTTCTGACGTGGGGTCCAAGTCCATCAGGTGTGTTTCCTTCCAAAAATAACTTCTCCAGTTGATTTCGTTCCGTTTCGACTCCGTCTGATATTCCTTTTCTTCAAAACACTGAAATAGGCATAAAACAACAAATCTGGGTTGGGCCTCCGGTTAATAGGTTAGTCCCAAAAATAATATAAAAGTGGAAAATAAAGCCCAATATTGCCCAAAACAGTAGATAATATAGCATGGAGCAATCAAAAATTATAGATACATTGGACACGTATCAAGCATCCCCAAGCTTAATTCCTGCTCGTCCTCGAGTAGGTAAATGCTAAAAAAGAATTTTTGATGCGGAGTGCTACTTGGCATAATTTCAATGTAATTCTTCCTACTTGTGATATGAATATTCAGATGAGCACCACACTGCACGACATATAGAACATATACACTAGAGCAACAGATTGCATGGTAAAATTAGATGCACAATTCATTAGAATTTGTGAAGGAAAGGCAGGAGCACCACATGTAACGGGTAAACCGAGCATGCTTAACCGGCGTAGCTAGCAAATGGTAAGGTGCTCCTCCATGTTCTGGGGGCCGGCACGAATGACAGCCATCGCGACCTCATCCGCGCGTGCGGCCGCAATTTGCTTCTTCACTGCCAAATGCTCCTTGAGATCCTGGCTATACTGCGTGCACCATGGCTTAGGGCGGCGCTTATTTGGTGGAGGGTCGGTGATTTGTCTGGAAGGTGTCGCGCTCGCACCGGCGGTCGAGGCATGTGGGATGTGGAAGGAGGAGGAGAATGGGGGTTGGGTGTGGATTACCTGCGTGGATATATAGACGAGGCCGAGCAGCGTGAAGGAGGGTCGCCGACGAGGAGGCGGCGCTGTAAGCAAGGAGTGAAGCTTTCAACTTGGAAAGGAAGGCGGAGGGTTGGGGCGGCGCGGGGAGGCAGATATTTCCGCGGAAGCTGAAAATTTGGAATCGCTTTAGCCAAAAAACTGGCGCATAAAGTGTCAGCAGACACGGTCCCTTATTCAGAAATGTGTACGATATGTGGACATCACAAACAATTCAGATAGCTTCACCCGTGTGTGATGAGTTTGAACGTCAAAAGTTTTGGTTTGAATTTCCATGGTTACAGTGGTCATCCACATCATTGCATAATTTGGGTACACAAAGGAGACTACAGGACACCTACACTTCTTAATCGAGCAAGTTCAGCAATTAAACAGATCTAGCTGACCTAAACATTACTCTAACAAATTAAAGATCAACGCTCTTAATTAAACAAAACAAAGAGTACTACTACGGCTGGTGCTCGTCGATCTCCGCCGCCGCCTCCATGTCTAGCTCACGCCCGACGGTCTCCTGGGGAAGGGGCTCCATGGCATCCATCGCACCATACTCGGCAAGCATCTCGCCATCCACATCCGCCATCTCTTTGGAAAAGGCCACGACCTGGGCGTGGGTGGACGCAATCTGGGCTTGGACGGGCTCCGTCATCGCAAGGTATGCGGCGGAGGAACGGACGGCTGCTCGAACGCTCTCGGTGATTGCCAGCTCTTCGGCCGTGGATTGCCGACCATTGTCGGAGAAGCTTCGTTTGATTTGTGCGGTGACCGCTAGGAGCTGAGTGTGGGCGGCCTCGACATGGTCGTGGGCGGCCTCCATCGGGGCTAAGGCCGCCGCTGCGGAACGGACAGCTGTTGTGCCACTCTCGCCAGTTGCTATCCCCGAGGCAGATGTTGCTGCCACCACCTGAGAAGCAACAGCGGCCGTTTGGGCTGCCTTTGCCGCCCGATCACAGATTGCGGCCGCGCTCATGCACCTTGTTAGCACGCGGATGGCGGCTACGGCCGCGCTCTCGCCAGAGTGGGCTACCGAAGTTTCCCTGACGACGCGGGTCCACGTGCCCATCTTTCACCGGCGACGATTGGACAGTGAAATGATATTTGGGGAGCAAGCTAGTGTGCTTGAGACGCCAGCTATGGACTTTAGCCGACGCACCTTCTTGCGTAAGCCATAGGTGTACTATACACCGACGGTGCTCCAGGATATTTTGTGCCGCATCTCACACGGTTGCGGATAATAACTATGCGCGATCTACTTGATTTTTCATCTTGATTTGAATTACATAATGGGGTCACAGCGGCAATGGACGGTGTTTGAATTGCTAGACCTTTTATCTAGAGTGAACATGCAACTATATGTGTGTCGTAAAAGAATTGGCATTATTCAGGGTTCGTTTGAACATTTTATACATTAAATTGGTTTTCTAGCAATTTCAGGTGCATAATTCAAATTTGAACTACATGCACATGCTCGAGTGCATATAAATTGGTTGAAAAATCAAATTTGTGTCCTTGGGTGCATGCTTAGGTCCCATGCAAGAAATGGGAATGAATTTCTAACACTAGGGCCCCATTGATTGCCGGCTAAACATTGAGATGCCTCGTTTTTAAATTCTAGTAAATCCAAAACCCGTCTGAAATTCATGAAACTTGGCATGCTATCATGGAGCGGCATCAACATGCTGTGGTAAAAAAATTGTCCCATTTGGGGCAGGTTTGGGTATATTCTTCTCACAAACCGGAGCTTCTCACAACAAGCATGATGGTTTTTGATAGGGAACGTCCCACCTTTGGGGACGAAAAGATATCCATTGCCTCTTATTGCTTTCAAAATTTTTTTCTCGTGTCAACACCGAACAATAGGAGTGTTGTGTGAATTTTTGTGATTTTTCGGAGTTCGTTTGGACATTTTATGCATTAACTAAGTTTTCCATGCATTTATGTGCATAATTCAAATTTGAAATACATGCACATGCTCCAGTGCATATAAATTGGATGAAAAATCAAAGATGTGTCCTTGGGTGCATGCTTAGGTCCCATGCAAGAAATGAGAATGAATTTCAAACACCAGGGCACAATTGATTGCCAGCAAAACATTGAGATGCCTGGTTTTTAAATTCTAGTAAATCCAAAACCCGTCTGAAATTCATGAAACTTGGCATGCTATCATGGAGCGGCATCAACATGCCGTAGTAAAAAATTTGTCCCATTTGGGGCAGGTTTGGTATATGCTTCTCACAAACCGGAACTTCTCACAACAAGCATGATGGTTTTCGATAGGGAACGTCCCACCTTTGGGGACGAGACGATATCCATTGCCTCTTATTGCTTTCAAATTTTTTCTTGTGTCAACATAGAACAACAGGGGTGTTGTGTGAATTTTTGTGATTTTTCAAGGTTCATTTGGACATTTTTATGAATTAACTGAGCTTTCAATGCATTTATGTGCATAATTCAAATTTGAACTACACGCACATGCTCCAGTGCATATAAATTGGTTGAAAAATCAAATCTGTGTCCTTGGGTGCATTCTTAGGTCCCATGCAAGAAATGGGAATGAATTTCAAACACCAGGGCACCGTTGATTGCCGGCAAAACATTGAGATGCCTCATTTTTAAATTCTAGTAAATCCAAAACCGGTCTGAAATTCATGAAACTGGGCATGCTTTCATGGAGCGGCATCAATGTGTTGTGGTAAAATTTGTGTCCCGTTTGGGGCAAGTTTGGGTATATGCTTCTCACAAACCAGAACTTCTCACAACAAGCATCATGGTTTCGGTAGGAAATGTCCCGCCTTTGGGGACAAAACGATCTCCACTACCTCTTATTGCTTCCAAAAATTTTCTCATGTCAACATAGAACAATAGGAGTGTTGTGTCAATTTTTTGTGATTTTTCCGGGGTTCGTTTGGACAATTTTATGCTTTAACTGGGTTTTCAATGCATTTATGTGCATAATTCAAATTTGAACTACATGCACATGCTCCATTGCATATAAATTGGTTGAAAAATCAAATTTGTGGCCTTGGGGTGCATGCTGAGGTCCCATGCAAGAAATGGGAATGAATTTCAAACACCATGGCACCGTTGATTGCCGACAAAACATTAAGATGCCTGGTTTTAAAATTCTAGTAAATCCAAAACCTGTCTGGAATTCATGAAACTTGGCATGCTATCATGGAGCGGGATCAACATGCCGTGGTAAAAAAATTCCCATTTGGGGCAGTTTGGGTATATGCTTCTCACAAACCGGAGCTTCTCACAACAAGCATGATGGTTTTCGGTCGGGAACGTCCCACCTTTGGGGACGAAACAATATCCATTGCCTCTTATTGCTTTCAAATTTTTTCTCGTGTCAACATAGAACAACAGGAGTGTTGTGTGAATTTTTGTGATTTTTTGGGGTTCGTTTGGACATTTTTTATGCATTAACTGAGTTTTTAATGCATTTATGTGCATAATTCAAATTTGAACTACATGCACATGGTCGAGTGCATATAAATTGGTTGAAAAATAAAATATGTATCCTTGGGTGCATGCTTAGGTCCCATGCAAGAAATGGGAATGAATTTCAAACACCAGGGTACCGTTGATTGCTGGCAAAACATTGAGATGCCTCATTCTTAAATTCTAGTAAATCCAAAACTCGTCTGAAATTCATGAAACTTGGCATGCTTTCATGGAGTGGCATCGTCGGTGTCAAAACCGGCGGATCTCGGGTAGGGGGTCTCGAACTGTGCATCTAAGGCGGATGGTAATAGGAGGCAGGGGACACGATGTTTTACCCAGGTTCGGGCCCTCTTGATGGAGGTAAAACCCTACATCCTGCTTGATTATTCTTGATAATATGAGTTGTACAAGAGTTGATCTACCACGAGATCAGAGAGGCTAAACCCTAGAAGCTAGCCTATGGTATGATTGTATGTTGTCCCACGGACTAAAACCCTTCGGTTTATATAGACACCGGAGGGGGCTAGGGTTACATAGAGTCAGTTACAAGGAAGGAGATCTACATATCCGTATTGCCAAGCTTGCCTTCCACGCCAAGGAGAGTCCCATCCGGACACGGTACGAAGTCTTCAATCTTGTATCTTCATAGTCCAACAGTCCGGCCAAAGGATATAATCCGGCTGTCCGGATACCCCCTAATCCAGGACTCCCTCAATAGCCCCTGAACCAGGCTTCAATGACGATGAGTCCGGCGCGCAGATTGTCTTCGGCATTGCAAGGCGGGTTCCTCCTCCGAAGACTTCATAGAAGATTTTGAACACGAGGATCGTGTCCGGCTCTGCAAAATAAGTTCCACATACCACCGTAGAGGGAATAATATTTACACAAGTCTAATCTGCTGACATTCCCCATGGTGTGACATCACACCACAGCCAGGTCTTTATTCGAATCATTTTTCATAACCTGTCTCAACGTGTTTCGCGAGGCGGTTTCCTTGGCATGTCTTGTCGAAGCAGAGATCGTGTCCCCTTATTACGGGATTCCCATTAATACGGACATGGGTAACCCAACCGCGCCATCAATTACGGCGCCTAGGGGATAAGCAAGTTTTAGCAGGCTGGTGGGGGCGCATAGTTTTGTCCGCCCTTATAAAGGGATAAGGTCTCACCTTTTTCTACCCACGCCTTCTTCCTCCTCGCTCATCCATTCTTGCGCACTCGAGCTCCAGCGCCCAAGTCCACATCCTTCTCCTCAACTCTCTCCAAACATGTCTAGAGTGGGAGGCAAGTGGATGGCCTCCTCCGTCACGGAGGGACACATCAAAAAACTACATGGAGCCGGATACTTAGTCGCGGATATCGCGCACCAGCTGCCAACCGCGGGGCAGATCGTCCCTACCACGGAACCTCGCGAAAGGGTGGTTTTCCTCCCCCACTTCGTCCGTGGACTGGGGTTTCCCCTCCATCCATTCGTCCGTGGCCTTATGTTCTATTATGGGCTGGACTTTCATGATCTGGCCCCGAATTTCATCCTCAACATCTCGGCATTCATCGTCGTGTGCGAGGCTTTCCTCCGCATCCGGCCTATGGCTGAAGACCTTCAATATCAAGCCGAAGGTAGTAGGCGGCCAACAAGTGGAATGCGGCGGAGCCATGGTGGGAAAAATGCCCAATGTTACATGGCTCGAGGGCTCCTTCGTGGAGACCATAAAGGGGTGGCAATCGGGGTGGTTCTACATCACTGAGCCGCGCGACACCAACTGGGTGGCAGCCCCCGAGTTTCGATCTGGAATCCCAACGCGGATCACTTCCTGGAAGGAGAAGGGTCTTCTTGGGGCTCATCGGTGGAGCTGGACGGACTCCAGAAGTGTATCCGGAACATGACAAGCAAGAAACTTAAGCTTGTCAACATAGTCCAGGTCATGCTCTTCCGCCGGATCCTCCCGTGTCAACAACGGGCTTTCAACTTATGGGAGTTCGAACCGGCCCAGCACCAGACTCTGCGCGAGCTCTTCGACATGACGCATACGGACGTCTGGAAGGTGCTGTTCAAAGGCGCCGAGGTCCCCCCTTCTCTTACCGAGGACCGTGGGCTAAGCGCGAAGCGCCCTGCGAATCCGGTAAGCTCTGTACACCGGGTAGGGTATTTATTTCCCATAGCTTAACCATGTGCGGGGTCTGAGCTCCCATGCCTTCTACAGGACTGGGTGGAGACATCGGAGTAGATTAACTGTCCGGCCTCTCTGCCCGAAGACCCTGCAGACGCTCTCCTGACGGAGATGTGGACTCCGGCTCCTTATGAGGTGCCAGAGAAGACCAAGAAGAAGGCCACGGGAACTTGAAAGAGTTCCCGACACCAGGTGGTATCGGACACATCATCCGATAACTCCGAGACGCACTCCTCCCGTGAAAACGAGGAGAAGGAAGATGAAGATTCTCCCCCTCCAGCCGGGGGAGACAAGAAAAGGAAGGCCGCCCCAACCGGGGAGGCCGAAGGGTCCAAGAAGGGAAGGACTCTCCTTCCGGACTGCTCCACCACCGCTGCCGACGGCGAACACGAGTGGCTGCTCAGGGCCAAGCCCCTGGCGAAGTCATAAGTATTCGGATACCAGAGTAACTCATAGCATATTTTGTTGCACTGCTTCTCCTAACGTCGAATATGATTATGCAGTCCGCCCCAAGCCCGTATCGACGTATCCTCGTCGGACGGTTCCTTGGACTCGTCGGACATGAATAGTGATACACTTCCAACCGCCTCCTCTCCTTGCCCTACGGACAATGCCGAGGTATTGTCTCAAGGGGCACTGAGCCGGGGGGAGATAATCCCGGAGGCGCCTCAAGGCGACCTTCCAGACTCCAGGAGCAAAGGGAGCAAGGCTCCTAGGGGCTCCAAGTTCGGCCCTCAGCCAAACACCGCGCCGGAACCTCCAGTGGTTCCGGACTCGGGCAGGCAGCCCCCTTCCAAGAGGGGCAAGCCGTCCGTGCCGGTGACCTCTGTCCATCCAGAGGCACCAGACGACCTGTTGGGAGCGCTTCGCGGCGCTTCCATCGACGAAGAGCACCGCACTATTATGAGTGCAGTGATCAAGAAGGTTCAGTCTGCCAAGAGCGGACTGACTGAAGCCTGTGCCAGCCTTCTAACAGGCTTTAAGGTAAGTATTTGAAATATAGGAAAAATATTACCGCATAGACAGTAGCCCCTGATGCTCTATTTGGTGTTCACAAAGAAAAGACAAATAGAGGATCAAATAATATCTGCAGGAGTCTAATATAAGTATGTCTATATGCGTATGCAGGCTTCGCTGCTGACCTCTGCCGCACTGACTGCAGAGGTCGCCGCACTGAAGTAGAACCTCGAGCGGTCCGAGAAAGAGCTCACCTTGCCAAGAGGCAGCTCGAGGAGAACAAAGGTAAGTAATACCTTGTATATATAAAAAAGAAAATGTGGTTGCGAAATGACAGGATCATCATGAATGTGCCAGGGGCCACGACCAAAGTGGCGACCCTGAAGCAAGCGTTGTCCGAGGCCGAAAACAAAGCGGCCAAGGAGCGCACCGAGCAGGAGAAACAAGAGGCACGTGTGGGCGAGGTGCAGCAAGAGCTCCAGGCTCTTGTGAAGAAACATGAGACTTTGGAGCTTGACTCGAAGACGCGAGAGTCCGAGCTTGCTGTGGCCCTCGAGAGCACAAAGCATGCCAAGGCTGAAGCCCAAAAGGCCCTCCAGGAAATTGAGGCGATGAGGAAGATAGCGGCGGGTAAGGCATTCAATATGCAAAGCAAGCATGTGAAAGTAAAGTACTTGTTACTTACCCGAGTCCGGGGCTCTCCAGGAGCATTCGCAGATTTGCCCCGCAGCGTGTCGGATGCCGCGAAATATTACCAGGCCGAGGAGGGAAGCTCGACGGAGAAGTTGTTCTGGTCTCAGTATACTGGGACCGAACACCTGATGCCTATGAGCGACCAGCTGAAGCAACTGGTCGAGCCGCACAAGGCGGCTGAACAGGCCGTGAGGGGCCTTATAGTCCTGATGTGGCCTAGCGACTCCCTTCCCAACAGCTACTTTGGCCTGGTGAGGCGGCTTGTGGACGCCTGCCCCTGGCTGGAAGTCATCAAGCGGTCCGTCTGCATCGAAGGTGCCCGCCGGGCTTTTGCCCATGCGAAGGTGCACTGGGCCAAGATGGACGCTGATAAGCTGGTGAAGGAGGGGCCGCCGCAGGGCAAGGAGCATCGCCACCTCGAAATGTATTATGAGGGTGTCCTGAAGGGTGCCCGTCTTGTGGCGGACGAGTGTGCGAAGGATGTAATTTTTGAATGAACTTGCTCGTGTGACCCTGTATTATGAAAACTTGTTCGTATGCCCTATGCAACGCTTGTTTGAATTTAAAATATTACCTTCTGTGCGGCTGTTTATTAAATCTGAGAGATGGCCAGTCGTCGGCTTCTGCCCCCATGCCATGAGTGCTGGGGTGTTCGAGATAAATCTGAGCACTCTTTTTCCCATTCTTGGGTCCTTCGAGGGAGGTGCTCAGCACAATGAACAAGGCAATCGGACTATAATGCTTTATCACTCTCACTTAGCCATAGAAGTCTACAATTTTAAATTTTGGTGAAGCCCCTAGTATTTGGAAGGCCGAATTTGGGGCTCTATACACGCCTTAAGCCGTACAAAACCGACTCCTCGCTCTAAGCGGCATAAGTCTTTAAGGACTCGAGACCTCTCGAACAGCGACCAGCTCTCGCCTTATCATGACAGTCAGTTTTAGCTTTCTCTACTGAGGTGCTTGCCCAGATGAACCAGGGCACAATCGCAGTAGTTCTCCCAGTGCTACCTTAGCCAATATAGCGGAACGTAAGGTACCAAAACATGGGAGCCGGGCAAATCCAACTATTGACCCAAGACATGATTCGAAGCTGATGCATATAATGCTATAAGTTCGGGGTGCCGCATTGTTGAAAGTGTTCGGACTTCTCACGCCGTATTACGGGGTACGCTTAAGCCCCTGGCATATTGGTTGTACCAAAGTGTACGAGTGCTAAATGTCGTGAATGAACATATATAAAAAAAGAATAGAGAATGCGGAAATAGTCTAGTGTTATGCATTGTTTATTCAAAAAGGTGCGTCGAAGCAGAATGATACAAGTAGTGCAATAAGCAAAAAGTAGGACTATTTGATATGTCCCTTCCAAGGGCAACCTGAGGAATGGTATTTTAAGCAAGTATTTCACTCGTTATCAAAGACCACCTGGGAGTTCCATGGTGTGACGTAGCTTTCTGCCTCCTTGGTTGTTGCATCGTGTGTCCGGCAATCGTACTGCCAGACGGGGTTTCCAGAGAGTAAAGTCCTAAAAGAGAGAAAAATAACAAAGTGGGAAGCCCCTAGTGCGGTTGAGCCGCGTCTTGGGGCATGCCGTAGTAGTGCCCCCCTCCCCACCTGTGCCCATGGTATTTTCAATGCGTAATTATATACGCGTGGCACGGATTTCGCCGTTTGGCTGGGACTGGGGTGGGGGCCGCATTGCTATAAGAGCTCAGAACTTGCCAGGCAGTCTTGTTGTTGATTACTCCGAGCACGCTTGAAGGTGTTCGGGTCTTTAATCACCGAACTGGTGGATTGCCTTAAGAGACTGCTTTGCGCTTCTGCTGCAAGGGCCGCAGTGTGCTCCTCTGTGCGGAGAGAGCGCTCTGTGTTTCCATTGACTGCGATGACCCCCCGAGGTCCTGGCATCTTGAGCTTGAGGTATGCATAGTGCGGTACCGCATTAAATCTCGCAAACGCGGTTCGCCCGAGCAGTGCGTGATAGCCACTATGGAACGGGACTATATCAAAGATTAACTCCTCGCTTCAGAAGTTATCTGGAGATCCGAAGACCACTTCCAGTGTGACAGAGCCTGTGTAGTGGGCCTCTACACCTGGTATGACGCCTTTGAAGGTCGCTTTTGTGGGTTTGATCCTTGAGGGGTCTATACCCATTTTGCGCATTGTATCCTGATAAAGCAGGTTCAGGCTGCTGCCGCCGTCCATAAGGACTCGAGTGAGGTGAAATCCGTTGATGATTGGGTCTAGGACCAGTGCGGCGAATCCGCCATGACGGATACTAGTGGGATGGTCCCTGCGATCGAAGGTGATCAGACAGGAGGACCATGGGTTCAACTTTGGGGCGACTGGCTCCAACGCATATACATCCCTTAACACACGCTTCCGCTCCCTCTTGGGGATGTGGGTTGCGTATATCATGTTCACCATCCGCACTTGGGGGGGGGGGGACCTCTTCTGTCCTCCGGTGTTCGGCTGCCGAGGCTCTTCCTCATCATCGCTATGTAGCCCCTTATCTTTGTTTTTGGCGTTTAACTTGCCGGCCTGGTTGAACACCCAACATTCCCTGTTGGTGTGGTTGGCTGGCTTGTCAGGGGTGCCATGTATTTGGCACGAGCCATCGAGTATACGGTCCAAACTGGACGGGCCCGGAGTGCTTCTTTTGAATGGCTTTTTCCGCTGACCGGGTTTAGAGCCTCTGAATCCGGCATTGACTGTCGTATCCTCGGTATTGTCGCTGTTAACGCGGCGCTTATGTTTGTTGCGACGTGACCTGCCATTGCTATCCTTGGTATCTGAAGTACCATGGTTCTTTGATATGTTATTGCTGTGAGCCAGCCAGTTGTCTTCTCCCGTGCAAAAGTGGGTCATGAGTGTCGTGAGGGCTGCCATAGATTTCGGCTTTTCCTGGCCAAGGTGTCGGGCGAGCCACTCATCGCGGATGTTGTGCATAAAAGCTGCTAGGGCCTCTGCATCCAGACAGTCGACGATTTGATTTTTCTTTGTCAGGAACCATGTCCAGAATTGCCTGGCCGATTCCTCTGGCTGCTGAATTATGTGGCTCAAGTCATCGGCATCTGGTGGTCGCACATAAGTGCCCTGGAAATTGTCGAGGAATGCGGCTTCCAGATCTTCCCAACAGCCAATGGATTCTGCTGGCAGGCTGTTGAGCCAATGCCGAGCTGGTCCTTTGAGCTTGAGTGGGAGGTATTTGATGGCGTGTAGATCGTCACCGTGGGCCATGTGGATGTGCAAGAGGAAGTCTTCGATCCATACCGCAGGATCTGTTGTGCCGTCGTATGATTCGATATTTATGGGTTTAAAACCCTCTCGGATTTGGTGATCCATTACTTCGTCTGTGAAGCATATGGGGTGTGCGGCGCCTCTATAGTGGGCTATGTCGCGACGCAGCTCGAATGAGTCTTGTCCGCTGTGTTCGTCCCAGCCGGATTTACTTTTACTGTATCCGGCGTGACGGTTATTGTCTCGCGTAGTGGCGCGCCCTCGTGATCCGTAGATTGATCTTGTGTGTTTTGCTTTGTCGTCCAATACGTCTCGCAGGTCTAGCGTGTTTCCCCGTGCCTTGTCATTTTATTTGAGTGGCCTCGGGGTGCGGGCTGAGTTTTTGGCTGAAATGCCTCTCTGTCGCAGCCACGAGGTGGCCGATCAGCCGCGTCATATGCTGGAGATGTAGGTTTTAATGCTTCCTCCTCCAGTCGGGGTAGCAAACTGCGCTTTGGGTAACTCTTGGAGGGGCGTTCGAGTTCATATTCCTTGGCCGCAAGGACTTTTGTCCATCCATCAGCTAGCAAATCTTGATCAGCTTGAAGCTGCTGCTGCTTTTTCTTAAGGCTATTTTCCGTGTCTATAAGACGGCGCTTGAAGCGCTATTGCTCGGCGGGATCCTCTGGCACGACAAATTCGTCATCGTCGAGGCTTGCCTCATCTTCGGAGGGAGGCATGTAATTATTATCCTCCGCCTCTCCATCTGCCGCTCTCTCGGGAGGGCTGGCTTCTCCATCCTCCTGCTCTAAATCTTGCTGGAGGGGATTGTTGTCGTCTTCGGCACTGCTCGGAGTGCTATTATCTCCTGTGCCGGTGTCACAGCTTTTGCTTTGGCGAGACTTAGAGCGGCGCCGCTGACGTCGGCGCTTGGGTTGCTTCTTGGAGGGGTCATCCTCCGATGTCCCGTCGCCATTGCCTTCTTTGGGTGTGTCCACCATGTATATATCATATGATGAGGTGGCTGTCCAGTGCCCTGTGGGCAGTGGTTCCTCTTCGTCTCCCGCATCGGCGTCCATACCGTCGATGTCTTCGGAGTCGAAGTCGAGCATGTCGGTCAAATTGTCGATAGTGGCTACTAAGTGGGTGGTGGGTGGGTGGCGAATTTCTTCGTCATCCGCATCCCAATCCTGCCGAACATAGTTTGGCCAGGACTCTCCTGACAGGGAGAGAGAGACCTTAATGAGTTTAGCATGTCGCCGAAGGGCGAGTGCCGAAAGATATCCGCGGAGGTGAACTCCATGATCGGCGCCTAGTCGGATTCGATAGGCACGGGCGCAGCCAGTTCGGAGTTCGTGGTCGGGGAAGAATCCGGCAATTTGGCGTCACGGCTCTCGTGAAGGGTAAGGTCGATACTCGGCTCGATCGCCACTGAGAATGCGGCCTCCGTGGCGGGGTCTATCCCCCCGTCCGTGGATGGCGCAATCGTCTCTGAATTGAGGGTCGGAGCGGTTGCCGGTGCGATCCCCTGCACATTGTCCGATGGTAGAGCTAAATCATGCTCATCGTGACCGTGGGGCGTACTCGGCAGGGGCTCGAATCCGTCGAAGATCAAGTCTCCACGGATGTCGGCCGTGTAATTTAAGCTTCCAAACTTGACCTGGTGGCCAGGGGCGTAACACTCGATCTGCTCCAGATGGCCAAGCGAGTTGGCTCACAGTGCGAAGCTGCCGAATACAAAGATCTATCCGGGGAGAAAAGTCTCACCCTGGACTGCATCGCTATCGATGATCGAAGGAGCCATCAAGCCTAATGATGACGACACAGAGGAACTCTCAATGAAAGCACCAATGTCGGTGTCAAAACCGGCGGATCTCGGGTAGGGGGTCCCGAACTGTGCGTCTAAGGCGGATGGTAAGAGGAGGCAGGGGACACGATGTTTTACCCAGGTTCGGGCCCTCTTGATGGAGGTAAAACCCTACGTCCTGTTTGATTATTCTTGATAATATGAGTAGTACAAGAGTTGATCTACCACGAGATCAGAGAGGCTAAACCCTAGAAGCTAGCCTATGGTATGATTGTATGTTGTCCCACGGACTAAAACCCTCCGGTTTATATAGACACCAAAGCGGGCTAGGGTTACACAAAGTCGGTTACAAGGAAGGAGATCTACATATCCGTATTGCCAAGCTTGCCTTCCACGCCAAGGAGAGTCCCATCCGGACACGGGATGAAGTCTTCAATCTTGTATCTTCATAGTCCAACAGTCCGGCCAAAGGATATAATCTTGCTGTTCGGATACCCCCTAATCCAGGACTCCCTCAGGCATCAACATGTCGTGGTAAAAAATTTGTCCCGTTTGGGGCAGGTTTGGGTATATGCTTCTCACAAACCAGAGCTTCTCACAACAAGCATCATGGTTTCAGTAGGGAACGCCCCACCTTTGGGGACGAAACGATATCCACTGCCTCTTATTGCTTCCAAGAATTTTCTCGTGTCAACATAGAACAAAAGGAGTGTTGTGTCAATTTTTGTCATTTTTCGAGGTTCGTTTGGACATTTTTATGCATTAACTGAGTTTTCAATGCATTTATGTGCATAATTAAAATTTGAACTACATGCACATGCTCCGGTGCATATAAATTGGTTGAAAAATCAAATATGTGTCCTCGGGTGCATGCTTAGGTCCCATGCAAGAAATGGGAGTGAATTTCAAACACCCGGGCACCGTTGATTGCCGGCAAAACATTAAGATTCCTGGTTTTTAAATTCTAGTAAATCCAAAACTCGTTTGAAATTCATGAAACTTGGCATGCTATCATGGAATGGCACCCGACATGTTGTGGTATTTTTTGTGTCCATTTTGAGAGAAGGCGCACTCGAATAATGACATCCAACAAAGGCATTTTGAAAAAATAGTTGCCACTTAATATCTCAAATGTTTGTATAATTCAAACCGTGTGTGTTCTGTTAACCATTCACATGACGCCATGTGTCTTGGTTTTAATGGTTGTAGGAGGTGTCGTGCGGACAGCTGCTTGACCTTTACTGAACGGGAGGCGTGCGAGCGTTTTCCAGTGCGCAGGCTAACCGAGAGGCGTGCAAGCTGTCCTCGAATGTGCAGGCTCACCAGGAAGCATGCGAGCTGTACGCTACGCAGGCTCACTAGGAAGCGAGCCCTTTGACTTCCATGGCCGACTGCCTTGCTCGCATCCTCTCCATTAATGGCGCCCAAGCCGTAGTTTAATTCGCTTTTTAAATATAAAACAATCATCGCAAACATTTTAGTTAGAACACCCATATGCAAACCGTCAGCTTCCCCAGGAAGCCAAATGAAAATGTGCCGAGCAGGATTCCTGCTGCTATTGATCGCAAACGTTTTAGATAGAACACCCGTACGCAAAGTGAGAGCAGCGCAGGATTTGTGCATCCCTTCAATGCAAACGGTTGTTTTGGATGACCCGTGTGCAACCATGTACAAACAATTTGGTAAGATTTGTCAATCCTTGTAACACTGCGATTTGTCAAAATATGAAGCTAAAAATCACTAGCAGTATCTAATTTTTGCAACTAAAATTTAGTAATTAAGCATAGATTTCATTCATAGATTAAGCAGTCATTCTTAATTTAAACAAACAGTTCAACTCGACAGCTGAGCTGACCAAAATTTTCCCCAATTGTTGCCAATCACGTTCTGAAATAGCTAGTTCAACTATATATACTAGCTAATTTTAAGTACGTTGTACAGTTCCACCACATCTATAGTCAGATGAACTGAACAAAATAGCCTCTAAATACAACTACTACTACTGCGGAGGGGCTTTGTACTACTTCCGGCTGCCTCTCCTCTGCCGAGCACACTCAGTAAGAGGCGGCAGAGGAGGAGCCTACCGATGAGCTGGGCAACCGCAATACGGTGCCTGCCGTTGTTGCAGCTTCAGCGACGCTCACCTCGAATGCCCTCTGCCGCTCTAGACTACCCCTCTCAAAGCGGTGGTTCTCCTTGTAGATCTCCTGATTCCTCGCCTTTGAGGCAGCGTGTGCCGCGGCCACGGCGGCGGTAAGGCTCTTTGCATGCTCGACGAGGCGCTCCTCCTTCTCCCGTAGGAACTCGGTGTTGCGCGCAAGGTCGCTCACGCACGTGCGGGCATAGATCTCTGCCTCCCGCCTTCGGGCGGTGGTGGTGGAGCGGGTGATGACCCCGGCGGTCGATGGTGGGCTGGCGGCCACGGTGGCCGATGACGGGGTGGGTGATGGCCATAGTGGCCGGCAGTGGGGTGGAGGCCACGACGTCCACCTCCCGCCTTCGGGCCGCGGCGGCGGAGCACGCAATGGCCCTGGCTTTCGACGGTAGTGTGGCGGCAACGGTGGCCGGCAACAGCTGCCGACGGGCACTGGCGGCGGAGTGTGTGGTGGGTGTTCCACGCACACCCAACAGGGACGCCACGCGCACTACACTACGTCAGGGACTGCGCCGCCGCTGCGGTGTAGCCTCCCAGTCCCAGGTGGAGTTGTCCTCTGATGACGGCGAAGTGGTTGAGCGACGATGACGGACCGGTGCCATTGGCGATTGTGGGAGAAGCAGACGAGATAAGCTACAAGGAGGGAGGGGGAAATGCGATGTAGGACTCACCGGCCATGAGGGTTTTTCTAGCAGGCCGGTAAGCATTGGGATTTTGGGAGATTTCACCGAGTCAGGCGGGAAGCTTGCGTGGGAACCTGCGAGGTTGCGCGAGAACGGGCTCACCGACGATTCATTGGCGCCACCGTTTGACATGCGGCAGCGGGGTGACAAGACATGCGAGAGGAGGACGAAAGGCCATGTACACATACGGTTAATAAAAAAATGTTTGCGATTTAATTACCTACTATATCACCGTCCTAGTTTATAAGTATGATTTAACTAATAAAATACGAATGCATGTCACCAAAGATTATATAGTTGGATTTGTATTTGAACATAGTTTTCAATTATATAATTTTTAAAACATGCATTAACATTTTTGTTGGTTAAATTTGAGGGAAAGTATGGCACATAATATAAAGGAGACTATAGACTAGACGGAGGTGGTAGCACACGGCCACTCTCTACGCAGCGACGCAACTGTCAGTCGGCTTGTAGGCGACCATTTCCTGCATATTCAACTTCTCTATGCGTGTGGTTGCTGGCGGTTCAGGCGGCCGCAGCGCACTCTGCTCGCGTCCCGCCGCGCACATTCTACTCTCGCGTCCCTTCGGGTGCTCTGCCCTCATCCCTCCATGCGCGCTGCCAGTGTTTGGGGCCGGCGCACGATCACGCACGTTCGTGTGCAAGCGGTTGCACCAGGCGTGGCGCGACGATGCAGTTACCCGCTGCAAAAACTGCCATGCGGACGCGCCGAGAATCCACGCCTCCCGGCCCCCTTTTATTCCTGTGGCCATTTACCTTCATCTCTCGTCTCACACGACACAATAAGCACACCCATGAGGACACATACAGAGAGGACATCCAGCGGTTCCAATGGCGCTCCCCGTGGCTCCAATGGCGGTCCTAGCGGCCACCGAGGACAACGGTGGGCAGTTCACCATGCATCACGTAGTGGACACCCACGTGAGGGGGAAGGCCCTCTCGGTGGTGTACATGAACAATCCGGTCTCGGTGGAGAGCTCCATCCAAACTATGGAGCAGTTCCTTGCCGAGGACAAGTACCGAGTGGTCGGCTTTGACCTCGAGTACACCATCGGTCGTGTCAGGCACGATTAGAAGGTTGCCGTCGCCCAGTTGTGCATGCGACATAACGTCCTCGTCTACCACTACCACCTTGCCACAAGGCCTTGTGAGCGTTTCTCCAGGTTTATCCACAGCTCCGACTACAGTTTCGCTACGGTGGACACCACCAACGATCTAAAAGCGCTCAAGGTTTCGGACTTGAAATGCCTGAATCTTGTCAACATCCAAAGCCACTACAAGGTCTAGGGCAGCGACAAAAACAAACTGAACTCCCTGGTTGACCTCGCCTTGGCCATCATCGGTCCCTACTACATGAAGGTGAAGAAGGGGAGCAATAAGGACAGGAACGCCTGGCACAGTGTGTGGCATAAGAGACTGGATGAACAACATGTCAAGTACGTGGCCATGGATGCGTACACAAGCTACGAGATGTACAGGCGAATCGTTGACATGAGGAACTGTCTTCTTCCTGACCCAGACGAGGGATCAAGCCACATAGAAGTGGCGGGAGCGTCACAAGAAATAGATGACTAGACGATCATTTCTCCTACTTTAGAATGCATGCAATTGTTTATTGAGGTGTGTGTGAATGATCTATATAGTCACTTATGTAATAGGATGTTTATTTCAGTTATATATATATACATGTTATTCTACTGTAGACAGAGCAAATCACACAGCTTATTAGCAGCAATCGTCTGTGTTATTATTGGTCTTCGCACACATTTCTAATTACGGACCTGTTTGTCGCGTATCACACACACCTTGATCTGGCTGACCATTTCTTTTGTGTTGCCTAATCACAAATAGTTCATCCGAGTGAACCGTATGCTCTATATCGCACACGCCTTCATCAGGCTGCCCGTTTCTTTTGTTCCGCCTCATCGCAAACAGTTCATTGAGCTGAACCGTATGCCCTGCATCGCACACGCAACTAAAATCTGAACCATGCTTGATAGCTCCGCCATCGCAAAAATTTTGCACCTTTTTTGACGGTTCTTTTACACCACCATTTACGATTATGGCATCGCACACAGTTTCGTCGAAGGGTCTCTGATCATAGTGTCGCGTTTGGACCATCCTGCAGTAGTGTAGGACTACGCCAGTGGCCGCAACTCACGGCCGAAATGTTTGAAACTCCTCCCCGTTTCTCGAACAAACAGATGAAAACTCACAAAGCGACACTCAAATGATCTGTACACCTTCTTTGCTAGGCTGATAGTAAGGGGTATCATAGCTAGTATCATGCATGCCAACTAGGCAATTTTGATGAGCTGTCATAGAATTAATTAAATGAAGAAAAGGAGGGTTAAGTACCATATCATGAAACCGTATCATAATAAATGCTATGCTACTATGTGTCATGCATGACAATATAAATAAAGTACTACATATGATACTAGCTACTCTATGATACTATGCATTAGAGCAAGTACAATAGAGTGACATAAGACTAGCCACAATGGGTAGTAACATAGAATGTTACTAGTCTATATTACTACCTCTATAGTGGGGAGTAACATATGTGTAGTAACATGCAACACTTCATTTATTAGGCTATAGACTCATCTTGCCTTGAGATGTGTGACGTTACTCATACTAGTAGTAACTAGCTATGTTACTACTTTCCTCTCTTTCTTCATTTATTGCTTGCCACATCATCTATTTTATCTAGATACATGTGATGTTACTACCTATATATGTTACTCCCACTGTGGGTAGTCTAAGCAGGCTATAAGGAATAAAATAATATATATGTGCTTTAGTTGGAGGAAAGAGAAGAGGAGAGAGAAGAGAAGCGGGCTCTTGGTTAGTAGAGCTAGCTGCAACACGAGACCCAAGACAATTTGTGAGGATGTAAGGTGGGCCAACTATTGATAAACTAGTATGTATTTAAAACTTATTATTGTACATGCCCGCTAAGAGGTAGGCTGTATATGACATGGCAACTTCTTATAGCCGACCCTTGGATGTATTATTAATCATGCTCTTAGTGAGGTAGCTAGTATATCATAGACTAGCTAGTATTACGCCCTCCTTTCCGGTTTAGGCTGGTTGTAATGGTAGTATCATAAGCGGTATCATGCATGCCAACTAGACTTTCTGAATGATGTGGCACAAAATTAAATCAGGAAAGAGAGGATGTGGTATCATATCATGATACCGTGTCATATTAAATGTTGTACTACTTTGTGTGATGCATGACAATTAATAAGGCAACCTAAGATACTAACTTATGATACTATGCATGCGCGCATTACGGAGGTATTGCCGATCATATACCAGGTGGAGCTGAAGGAAATATGCCCTAGAGGCAATAATAAATATGTTTTTTATATTTCATTATATCATGATAAATGTTTATTATTCATGCTAGAATTGTATTAACCGGAAACTTAGTACATGTGTGAATACATAGACAAACAGAGTGTCCCTAGTATGCCTCTACTTGACTAGCTTGCTAATCAAAGATGGTTAAGTTTCCTGACCATAGACATGTGTTGTCATTTGATGAACGGGATCGCATCATTAGAGAATGATGTCATGGACAAGACCCATCCGTTAGCTTAGCATTATGATCGTCTAGTTTTATTGCTATTATTTTCTTCATGACTTACACATATTCCTCTGACTATGAGATTATGCAACTCTCGAATACCGGAGGAACACCTTGTGTGCTATCAAACATCACAACGTATCTCGGTAATTATAAAGATGCTCTACATGTGTCTCCGAAGGTGTTTGTTGAGTTGGCATAGATCGCGATTAGGATTTATCACTCCGTGTATCGGAGAGGTATCTCTGGGCCCTCTCGGTAATGCACATCACTATAAGCCTTGCAAGCAATGTGAGTAATGAGTTAGTTATGAGATGATGCATTACGGAACAAGTAAAGATAATTGTCGGTAACGAGATTGAACTAGGTATGATTATACCGACGATTGAATCCCGGGCAAGTAACATACCGATGACAAAGGGAATAACGTATGTTGTTGATGACCCAAAAGTGTAGGGGATCTATTGTAGCCATTTCGATAAGTAAGAGTGTCGAACCCAACGAGGAGCAGAAGGAAATGATAAGCGGTTTCCAGCAAGGTATTTTCTGCAAGCACTGAAATTATCGGTAACAGATAGTTTTGTGTTAAGGTAATTGGTAACGGGTAACAAATAGTAAAAGTAAATAAGGTGAAGCAATATGGCCCAATCCTTTTTGTAGCAAAGGACAAGCCTGGACAAACTCTTATATAAAGGAAAGCACTCACGAGGACAAATGGGAATTATCGTCAAGCTAGTTTTCATCATGTTCATATGATTCGCGTTCGGTACTTTGATAATTTGATAAGTGGGTGGACCGGTGCTTGGGTACTGCCCTTACTTGGACAAGCATCCCACTTATGATTAACACCTATTGCAAGCATCCGCAACTACAACAGAACTATTAAGGTAAACCTAACCATAGCATCAAACATATGGATCCAAATCAGCCCCTTACGAAGCAACGCATAAACTAGGGTTTAAGCTTTTGTCACTCTAGCAACCCATCATCTACTTATTACTTCCCAATGCCTCCCTCTAGGCCCAAACAATGGTGAAGTGTCATGTAGTCGACGTTCACATGACACCACTAGAGGGATGACAACATAAATCTCATCAAAATATCGAACGAATACCAAATTCACATGACTACTTATAGCAAGACTTCTCCCATGTCCTCATGAACAAACGTAACTACTCACAAATCATATTCATGTTCATAACCAGAGGGGTATTAATATGCATAATGGATATGAACATATGATCTTCCACCAAGTAAACCAACTAGCATCAACTACAAGGAGTAATCAACACTACTAGCAACCCACAGGTACCAATCTGAGGTTTGGATACAAAGTTTGGATACAAGAGATGAACTAGGGTTTGAGATAAGATGGTGCTGGTGAAGATGTTAATTGAGATTGACCCCCTCCCGATGAGAGGATCGTTGGTGATGATTTCCCCCTCCCAGAGGGAAGTTTCCCCGGCAGAACAGCTTCGCCGGAGCCCTAGATTGGTTCCGCCAAGGTTCCGCCTCGTGGCAGCGGAGTTTCATCCCGTGAGCTTGCTTATGATTTTTTCCTCGACGAAAGACTCCATATAGCCAAATATGGGCATCAGAGGGCCACTAGGGGGCCCACGAGGCAGGGGGCGCGCCTAGGGGGTAGGACGCGCCCCCAACCCTCATGGATGGTGGGTGGCCCCCCTCTGGTACTTCTTTCGCCCAATATCTTTTTTATTCTGAAAATAATTCTCGTGGAGTTTTGGGACTTTTGGAGATGTGCAGAATAGGTCTCTAATATTTGCTCCTTTTCCAGCCCAGAATTCCAGCTGCCGGCATTCCCCCTCTTCATGTAAACCTTGTAAAATAAGAGAGAATAGGCATAAGTATTGTGACATCATGTGTAATAACAACCCATAATGCAATAAATATCGATATAAAAGCATGATGCAAAATGGACGTATCAACTCCCCCAAGCTTAGACCTCGCTTGTCCTCAAGCGAAAGCCGAAATCGAAAAATATGTCCACATGTTTAGAGATAGAGGTGTCGATAAAATAAAATACGGACATGAGGGCATCATGATCATTCTTAGAACAACATATATATATATTGTCATATGATCTCTTATGCTAAAGTAACAATTCAATCACAATTTCAAGTATGAATAATAAACTTCATTTCGAATCAACAAACTATAATCTCAGTCATTGAGGCAATTGCAATTTATCATAACATCAGAAAGAGTCAATGAGAGCTTTTCAGCAAGTCCACATACTCAACCATCATTTAGTCTTTCACAATTGCTAACACTCACGCGATATTTATGGTTATGAAGTTTTAATCGGACACAGAGAAAGATAGGGGCTTATAGTTTTGCCTACCAACCTTTTACCTCAAGGGTAATGTAAACAATAATAGTTCATGAAAACCCACATCCAATTAGCCATATATATCAGGATCTTTCCAACACATTGTGCTTGCCAAAGGATAAAATATAAAATGGAAAGGTGAAGATCATCGTGACTCTTGCATGAAGTATAAGACAAGAATAAAAGATAGGCCCTTCGCAGAGGGAAGCAGAGGTTGTCATGTGCTTTTATGGTTGGATGCACGAAGTCTTAATGCAAAAGAACGTCACTTTATATTGCCACTTGTGATATGGACCTTTATTATGCAGTCCGTCGCTTTTATTTCTTCCACATCACAAGATCGTATAAAGCTTCTTTTCTCCGCACTAATAAATCATACATATTTAAACATCAAGTTTTATTGCTTGCAACGATGACAACTTACTTGAAGGATCTTACTCAATCCCTAGGTAGATATGGTGGACTCTCATGGCAAAAATGGGTTTACGGATATTTGGAAGCACAAGTAGTATCTCTACTTGGTGCAAAGAATTTGGCTAGCATGAGAGGGAAAGGCAAGCTCAACATGTTGGATGATCCATGACAAGATAATTCATCTCAGATGCAAGAAAACATAACCCATTACGTTGTCTTCCTTGTCCAACATCAACTCTTTAGCATGTCATATTTTAATGAGTGCTCACAATCATAAAAGATGTCCAAGATAATATATTTACATGCGAAACTCTCTTTCTTTATTACTTCCTATTAATTGCAACGATGACCAAAACTATGTTTGTCAACTCTCAACAATTTTTGTTCATCATACTCTTTATATGTGAAGTCATTACTCTCCATAAGATCCATATGATCTCTTTATTTCTTTTTATTTCTTCTCTTTTAGTCTATTCCCTCAAGATCATAGCAAAATAATCAAGCCCTTGACTCAACACTAATCTTTATTATATAAAGCTCACGGACTCGATTACATAGAAGGATCATAAAGCAAAACTCACAACTAGATCATACTAAAACTTTATTCTACTAGATCAAGATATTACCAAAAGGATCGAACTAAGAAAACCGATAAAGATAAAAGTGATGGTGATACGATACCGGGGCACTCCCCCAAGCTTGGCAGTTGCCAAGGGGAGTGCCCATACCCGATGCTCAGTTCTTCTTTATTTGTGAAGAAGGTGTTGGTGATGATGGATAGTCGCACATCAAGCATAAGAGATCCTCCAATTTGCAGATAATGCCTTTGAGTGCGATGATATGCTCCTTCAACAATTTTTTTTCACTTGTGAGGTACTTATTTTGAATGCGAGCTAACTCAATCATCTTGAAAGCTTCGATCTCCATTGGGGTAAAGAGATTGTGGTGAGGTTGAAGGATGTCTTCTTCTACTACTGTCGTAACTTGATCCCCCGTGGCCTTCTTGATCCCATCATCCTTGTTGATCTCTCTGGGCTCTTCTATCTTTAGCTCTATCTTCATTATCCAAGCATCGTTGCCCTCATTGTTGGAGGAGGAGGGAGACGACATGATGCTTGGCGTTGACAACCCTGGCAGAAAATAGCTCGAAACAAAAACAGGAGATATTTGCGTGATATGGTGGTCAAAACCTTTGAGAGATTATATAGCAAATTTTTACCGACCGAAAGAAGTATCGTGCAAGAAAACGGAGTCCGGAGAGCACACGAGGTGTCCACGAGGCAGGGGTGCTCCTGGGGGGGTAGGGCGCGCCCCCCACCCTCGTGGAAGCCTCGTGTCCTTCCCGGTCTACTTCTTATTTTCCTAATTTCTTAAATATTTCAAAATGGAGAAAAATTGCCATTAGAACTGTTTTGGAGTCGGTTTACTTATCGTACCACGTACCTATTCCTTTTCGGAGTCTGAAACGTTCTGGAAAGTGACCCTTAAGTATTCCTTCGGGGTTACGGTTTCAATAACATTAGTTTCCACATTTATGGGATTACCTGAGATATAATGTTTGATTCTTTGACCGTTTACCACCCTCGGATTTGTGCCTTCGAAGTTGTTGATTTTTATGGCACCAGAACAGTAGACCTCCTCGATGATGTAAGGACCTTCCCATTTGGAGAGGAGTTTTCCTGCAAAAAACCTTAACCGAGAGTTGTATAATAATACATAATCACCTACATTAAACTCGCGATTTTGTATTCTTTTATCATGCCATATTTTAACTTTTTATTTAAACAGTTTGGCATTCTCATAGGCCTGGGTTCTCCATTCATCAAGTGAGCTAATGTCAAAAAGCCTCTTCTCACCGGCAAGTTTGAAGTCATAGTTGAGCTCTTTAATAGCCCAATATGCCTTATGTTCTAGTTCAAGAGGTAAGTGACATGCTTTACCATAAACCATTTTATATGGAGACATACCCATAGGATTTTTATATGTAGTTCTACAAGCCCATAATGCATCATCAAGTTTCTTGTACCAATTATTTCTAGATCTATTAACAGTCTTTTGCAAAATTAATTTAAGCTCTCTATTACTAAGTTCTACTTGACCACTAGACTGTGGATGATAAGGAGATGCAATTCTATGATTAACATCATACTTAGCAAGCATCTTACGAAAGGCGCCATGAATAAAATGTGAACCGCCATCAGTCATTAGATATCTAGGGACTCCAAACCTTGGAAAATAACTTCTTTAAGCATCTTAATAGAGGTGTTATGATCAGCACTACTAGTTGGAATAGCTTCTACCCACTTAGTAACGTAATCAACAGCAACTAAAATATGAGTATACCCATTACAATAAGGAAACGGTCCCATATAATCAAAGCCCCAAACATCAAATGGTTCAATAACAAGTGAATAATTCATAGGCATTTCTTGACGTCTACTAATATTACCAATTCTTTGGCATTCATCACAAGACAATACAAACTTACGGGCATCCTTGAAGAGAGTAGGCCAATAAAAATCGGATTGCAATACCTTATGTGCAGTTCTGTCTCCAGCATGGTGTCCTCCATAAGCTTCGGAGTGACACTTGCGTAGGATCTGTTCCTGTTCATGCTCAGGTACACAACGTCTAATAACACCATCTACTCCTTCTTTATAAAGATGCGGGTCATCCCATAAGTAATGTCTTAAATCATAGAAGAACTTTTTCTTTTGCTGGTATGTGAAACTAGGTGGTATAAACTTAGTAACAATATAATTAGCATAATCAGCATACCATGGAGCAATACCAGAAGCATTTATGACAGCTAATTGTTCATCAGGAAAGCTATCATCAATAGGTAGTGGGTCATCAAGAACATTCTCAAACCCAGACAAGTTGTGTGCAATAGGGTTCTCAGCTCCCTTTCTATCAATAATATGCAAATCAAATTCTTGTAGCAAGAGAACCCATCTAATAAGTCTAGGTTTAGCCTCTTTCTTTTCCATAAGATATTTAATAGCAGCATGATCAGTGTGCACAGTTACTTTAGAATCAACGATATAAGGTTTGAACTTCTCACATGCAAATACAACTGCTAAAAATTCTTTTTCAGTAGTAGCATAATTTCTTTGAGCACTGTCTAGAGTTTTACTAGCATATTGGATAACATTTAATTTCTTATCAACTCTTTGTCCTAGAACAGCCCTGAGGGAGTCCTGGATTAGGGGGTGTCCGGATGGCCGGACTATACCTTCAGCCAGACTCCTGGACTATGAAGATACAAGATTGAAGACTTCGTCCCATGTCCGGAAGGGACTTTCCTTGGCGTGGAAGGCAAGCTTGGCGATACGGATATGCAGATCTCCTACCATTGTAACCGACTTTGTGTAACCCTAACCCTCTCCGGTGTCTATATAAACTGGAGGGTTTTAGTCCATAGGATAACATACAGAACAACAATCATACCATAGGCTAGCTTCTAGGGTTTAGCCTCTCCGATCTCGCGGTAGATCTACTCTTGTACTACCCATATCATCAATATTAATCAAGCAGGACGTAGGGTTTTACCTCCATCAAGAGGGCCCGAACCTGGGTAAAACTTCGTGTCCCTTGCCTCCTATTACCATCCGGCCTAGACGCACAGTTCGGGACCCCCTACCCGAGATCCGCCGGTTTTGACACCGACATTGGCGCTTTCATTGAGAGTTCCTCTGTGTCGTCGCCGTTAGGCTTGATGGCTCCTACGATCATCAATAGCGATGCAGTCCAGGGTGAGACCTTCCTCCCCGGACAGATCTTCATCTTCGGCGGCTTCGCACTGCGGGCCAATACACTTGGCCATCTGGAGCAGATCGAAAGCTATGCCCCTGGCCGTCAGGTCAGATTTGGAAGTTTAAACTACACGGCTGACATCCGCGGGGACTTGATCCTCGACAGATTTGAGCCACTGCCGAGCGCGCCACACTGTCACGACGAGCATGATCTAGCTCTGCCGCCGAACAGTGCCCTGGAGGCCGCACCCGCATCGGCTTCGACCCTTAATTCGGAGCCAACTACGTAGATCGAGGATGGGTGGTTGGACGCCGCCTCGGGGACTGCGATCCCAACGGCGATCGAGCCGAACACCAGCCCCGCACTCCGCGAGACTCGTGACTCCAAGGAGCCGGACTCCTCTCCGGACTCCGAACCCTCTGCGCCCCTGCCGATCGAATCCGATTGGGTGCCGATCATGGAGTTTACCGCCGCGGACATCTTTCAGCACTCGCCTTTTGGCGATATTCTGAAGACACTAAAGTCTCTCTCTTTATCAGGAGAGCCCTGGCCGGACTACGGTCAGCAAGGTTGGGATACGGATGATGAAGAAACTCAAAGCCCACCCACCACCCACTTTGTAGCCACTGTCGACGATTTAACCGACATGCTCGACTTCGACTGTGAAGACATCGACGGTATGGATGCCGATGAAGGAGACGATGAAGAACCAGCGCCTACTGGGCCCTGGAAAGCCACCTCGTCATATGACGTATACATGGTGGACGCACCAAAAGATGACGACGAGGAGCGGAAGGACGCACCGAAGGCTTGTTCCCTCGAGAAGCAGTCAAAGTGGCGACGCAAGCGCCGCCCCAAATCCCACCTCAACAAAAATAACGATCACGCAGACCCAGCGCTGGAGCAGGGCGAACCGCTACCGGACAGCGGCAATCCGGATAATCAAACCGAACAAACAAATTCTATCAAGGATAATGGTCCGGACGATATAACGCCGGACAGGCACCCGGAGCAGCAGAATGCCTGTAAAAGGGTTGTTGCCACCGTGAGGAATCTTAAAAAACAGAAGCAAAGGCTCAAGGCTGCGCAAGACACACTCCAAATCAGATGGAGTAAAATACTCAACACAGTAGCGAGGTACGGCGACAATCGCCCCTCCAAGAGCTACCCAAAGCGGAAGCTGCTACCTGAATTCGATGAGGAGGCATCAGACCCCCCCCCCACAACCAAATATCAAAGTAGCCACCTGGCCGGATAAACGACCCCTCTACCAACACAGAGCGGCATACAACGCCACTCACAATACAACACGCGACCCATGCGAGGGCTCGCACCCAAAGGACGGCGCAGCAAGATCCATCTATGGACCACGCAAGCGCGCCCCAGCATACAATGCAACACAACAAACATCCGAACAACGCGGTACACCCAGCTACAGGGGTGCCGCACACCCCTTATGTTTCATCGGTGAGGTGCTGGACCATGAATTTCCAGAGGGATTCAAACCCGTAAACATAGAGACATACGACGGAACAACAGACCCTGGGGTCTGGATTGAGGACTACATCCTTCATATCCATACGGATCGAGGAGATGATCTCCACGCCATCAAGTACTTACCCCTCAAACTCAAAGGGCCAGCTCATCACTGGCTTAAAGGCCTCCCTGAAAGCTCCATTGGAAGTTGGGAAGAGCTCGAAGACGCCTTTCGGGCAAATTTTCAAGGGACTTATGTCCGACCTCCGGATGCTGATGATTTGAGTCATATAACTCAACAGCCCAGATAGTCAGCCCGAAAGCTTTGGAACAGGTTTCTTACTAAAAAGAACCAGATTGTCGACTGTCCAGACGCCGAAGCCTTGGCAGCTTTTAAGCATAGCGTGCGTGACGAATGGCTCGCCAGACACCTCGGCCGAAATAAGCCGAGAACGATGGCCGCAGTAACAAGCCTCATGACCCGCTTTTGCGCGGGTGAGGACAGCTGGCTAGCCAGATCCAGCACCAGCGACCCCAGTATATCTGAAGTTAGAGATGGAAACGGGAAATCACGGTGCAACAATAACAAACGCCGGAATAAACAAGACAGCACGAAGGGCACGGCAGTAAACGCTGGATTCAAAAACTCTCGGCCAGGTCAGCAAAAGCCACCCTCTAAAGGCACCAGGGATGAACTGTCCAGCCTCAACAAAATTCTGGACCAAGTATGTCAGATCCATAGTACCCCTGGTAAACCGGCTAATCATACCCACAGAGAATGTTGGGTCTTCAAGCAGTCCGGCAAGCTCAACGCCATACACAAGGGGGAGGATATACCGTGTGAAGACGAGGACGAGCCTCCCAAGCAAGACACTGGGGAACAAAAGAAATTTCCACCAGAAGTCAAAACAGTAAACGTGTTACACGTGATCAAGGGAAAAAACAACGCGGCACTCCCAGGAAAATATACCCAAGTGCCTGTCACCGCGAAGTCCTGCCACTTGTCGTCTCAACCGATCACTTTCGACCATCGTGATTACTCAGCAAGTATCTGACACGCAGGATGGGCCGCCCTGGTATTAGACCCAATAATTGGTGGACATCACTTCACACGAGTATTGATGGACGGTGGCAGCAGTCTAAACCTAATATATCAGGATACAATCCGCGGGATGGGGTTAGACCCAACAAAAATTCGCCATAGCAATACTACCTTTAAAGGAGTAACGCCAGGCCCAGGGGCTCGTTGTACGGGCTCCCTCCTACTACAAGTTATATTCAGCTCCCCCGATAACTTCCGTCGCGAGCATTTAACCTTCCACATCGCTCCGTTCCAAAGTGGCTATCAAGCACTGCTCGGACGCGGAGCTTTCGCTCTCTTTAATGCAATACCACACTACGCCTCCCTCACACTCAAGATGCCCGGCCCACGTGGCATCATTTCAGTGAAAGGAAATATCAAGCGATCTCTGTGCACCGAAGAGAGTGTGGCGGCCTTGGCAGACGCACAGTAAAGGCGTCCGGACCAGCGAAAGCATCCAATAGGTCGTCAAGACCTCAGACACAATTAACCAAGTCCGGCGCCGCTATTTATACCGAATAAGTGGTCACACCCCTATTTGTCAATACAAGGGGCTCAACATGCGCAGACAAGTGGCAATTTTTCTCATCTTGAATTATACATGGTTTCTTTAAAAACTATCTTTTTGCATGACAACTTTTTCACCTAAATTCCTCTCTTTTACAGACGATCATCGTGCTACACCCGTCCAGGATATGGCACAACGGAGACACAGGCGCAGACGTGCAGCAGGGACCCGCTCCAAGGATTCTTTTTAGATTAAGACCCTGCGTAAACCTTTTTACTCTCTTGTTGATACATATCCACCGTTGAGAAGGATGCTGACGTCTTGGCATGTTGCCACGCCAGAACAATGCACGTACTTGGACACAAGGGGCTTCTTACAAAGGCCATTATTTAGGCCCAGTTTATACCACAAAGACCGAATACCTTAGGGAGTGTTCGGCGTCGCGAGTTTGGCCTTATATGCATCAGCTCCGAATCATTGTCTTTGGTCAAATGTTGGGTTTGCCCGGCTCCTGTGTTTTGGTGCCTTACGTTCCGCTTTACCGGCTAAGGTAGCACCAGGAGAACTACTGCGATTGTGCCCTGGTTCATCTGGACAAGCACCTCAGTAGAGAAAGCCAAAAACTGACTGTCATGATATAGCGTGAGACTGGTCAACCACTCGATGACCTGTTGGAATGTTAGAATTCCTCCGCCTTAACGAAGGGCCGTTTTCCGGCCAGGCATGTACGCACCCCGGGATCGGGAGAGTGCGGAGCCGCCAGGGGCTATCTAGTAGCCCCACTGTCAAACTCCTATGGCTAAGTGAAAGTGCTAAATCATTATAGTCCGGTTGCCTCGTTCACTCCGCTATCACCTCCTTAATAGGACCAAGACGTTGGGTTAAGTGTGAACGCGTGTTTTTTGCGAGCACCTCCGCATTATATGCGTGGGGGTTGAAGCCGACGGTTGCAATCTTTCAGGTTATACACATGTATACATAAACGGCCGCCCAGGAGGCATCATATTAATTTCAGGCAAAAGTATAAAAATAGCCTCATAAAAATTTATAAAAGCATTTCGCTTACAATGAGATTACATATCACTCAAACATAATATTTTTTGAGCACTGGGTCTCTATCAAACGAGCACCCTCAAGAACTTCTTCAAAGTAGTGCTCAGCAGCCATTCGACCTATGGCCGAATCCCGCGCTGCAACAGTGGTAGCATCCATCTCCGCCCAGTATGCTTTAACACGGGCAAAGGACATCCGTGAGCCCTCTATGCACGCCGACCTCTTCATCGCATTAATGCACAGCACCACATCAAGGAGCTGCTGCACCAAGCTGAAATAGCTATTCGGTTTTGGCCTTTCCGGCCATAGCTGATCCACAACAGACCTCATGGCGAGTCCGGACAACCTATTCAGTTCGGCCCATTCGGCTAATTGGCTAGTTAATGAAAGCGGACGCTCGGGAGAATGGAATTGTGTCCAAAACAGCTGGTCCACTTCACGGCCCATCTGACCCTGGAAGTACTTGGCTGCATCGGCAGCGCTCGCCGCCAAATCCATATACACATCCTCCGAACTCCACAGCCGATCCAAAGAGGCATAGCATGGATCTCCGAACTTCCTCCACAACATAAAGGATTTCCCAGCTACAATATCCCCGGCTTCCCGCAGCTCCTCCTTCTTCGCCCTCGTAGCAGAGCGGATGTCTTTTCTCGTCGCAGCAGCCTTCTCAAGGTCCGATGCCTTCGCTAGGTTTTCCTTTTCAAGAACCCGGCAACGGTCGGCGGCGGCTTTTAATTCTATGGCCATCTTGGCCATCTTATCTCGGCTCTCGCCATGCACGGCTTTCTCGGTTTTCAACTCTTCGGCCGCCTTCAAAGCAGCCGCATTACTAAACCTCGCTTGTTCCTTGGCTCAGGCAAGTTCTGCCCGCAAGGCTTCAACAGTGGCAGCTCCATCTGCAGTCACAACATATTAAAGATACTGGCATCATGCTGCTCTTACTATGTGGCGTTTAACAGATAATGACACGTACCCTATGCCTCGTCAAGCCTTTTGTTAACAAGCTCGATGTCGGCGTCTGCCGCATCCAACTGCCGTTTTAAATGGGCAAACTCGCCAGTCCGGCTAGCCACCGGAGCTTCCATCACCTGCACATAGAGGCAGTATGGTTATTACCTGGGAATATGATCCTCTGTTCACCGTCGTTTCCGACGACAACCAGAGTCTCAGGGGCTACTATCTACACAGGGCACACCAAGCATGTGCAGGACTATCATACGTTATTTTACGTACCTCAAAGCCTGTCAGTAGACTCATAAAAGCTTCATGCAATCCACTTCCGGCGGACAAGATTCTCTCCATCACCGTATTCATCAGCACACGGTGTTCATCTGAGATGGCCGCTCGCCCCACCAACTCCCTCAGAACATCCGATCGCACACCAGACGGTGCCAGACTCTTTTTTCCGCTCTCTTAGGGAGCCGGACACTGGGATCTTCGGGGGTCAATGGGATTATCTTCTGGCCTCACCGGACCCGGAGAGGCCCTCCGCGACGACACTTCGGGGTCGCCCGCTTCCGGAGCGGAGGAGTCCGGAGGGGGCGTTTCACTCTCCATCATCTCTGGAAGAAGATCCCCCGAAGACGAGCTCATTTGAGAGGGGCTAAGGCCCGAACTGCAAAGATATATGCGGTGGTTATTTTCTCAGAAGAAAAAGATGGCATACCTGTACTATTAAAGTATTTCGGGTCACTTACGACTCGCTGGAGAATTGATCCCCCCGCGGACTTTGTGCGGCAAAAGCACCCCCCAAGGTAGGACCCTCTGTGGGAGACTTCTTCTCCTGTTTGGAAGCTTCGGCGTCCGAATCCCCGGGCGCAATCCTTTTCCTCCTCCGGTCGTCTTCCTTCATGGAGACGCTCGCTCCCTCGGTTAGAATGGGCAGCGTTGGGGGCCCGCGTATGCCCGTATTATCCTTCCCAGTATCTTCCTTCAAGGGCTCCGGGCAAGGTGCGACCTGGAGCATCTTTTCCAATACCGGATTGTCCAAACCCTCAGGGAGGGGGCCCGAACACCGAATCAACTTCGCCTTTGTTAGCCAGTCCTGGTCAAAAAGCAAACTCTTAGAAATAACTTCGTAACAAATGAGAGATAGTATGTTCGGCCGGAAGATTCATTACCTGTTCGGCGGCGCGGTTACTGCTCAAGCCCACGTCCTCGGTGATTTCTGAACACTCTACCTAGGGTCCGAAGAATGACTTATACATCTCCTCGTGCGTCGGGCCGAGGAAATTTTGGATGACACGCGGTCCCTTGGGATTGAACTCCCACAAGCGAAGGGGCCGGCGTTTGCAAGGCTGGACTTGACGAACCAGCATAACTTGTATTACCGCAACCAGACTAAAATCTCCATTGAAGAGATCTCGAATGTGGCTTTGCAGTATAGGCACGTCCTTGGCTGGACCCCAGCTCAGACCTCTGCTGATCCATGACATCAGTTGTGGTGGAGGGCCCGAGCGGAAAACAGGGGCGGCCGCCCACTTGGCACTTCTAGGAGCTGTGATGTAGAACCACTCCTGTTGCCACAATTCAGACACCTCTGGGATGGAACCTTTGGGCCACGGAGCTCCTGTCATCTTGCATATTGAGGCACCTCCACACGCAGCATGTTGCCCCCCGATCATCTTCGGCTTTACTTCGAAGGTCTTGAGCCATAAGCCAAAGTGAGGGGTAACCTGGAGGAAGGCCTCACACACGACAATAAATTTTGTGATATGAAGAAAGGAGTCCGGAGCTAGATCATGGAAGTCTAGCCCGTAATAAAACATCAAACCCCTGACGAAAGGATCTAGAGCAAGGCCTAGACCTCGGAGGAAGTGGGAGACAAACACGACGCTCTCATTGGGTTTGGGGGAGGAGACGGCCAGCCCTCGGGCAGGCAGCCGATGCACAACCTCGGTGGTCAGATATCTGGCCTCCCTCAACTTTTTGATGTCTTCTTCCATGACGGAGGAAGGCACCCATCGGCCTTGAAGGCTAGATCCGGACATGATTGAAGGTTCGGAGCACCTGACCTGAACTTTGGGTGTTTGGTCTTGAGGTGGGGGAAGGATTCGATTGAGCCCGGGAGGGAAAAAATAAAAGCCTTGTCCCTTTATAAAGAGGGTGAATATCAAGTGTCCTCTCCGTGGCCGTTTGGACTTGCCTATAGTCTAGGAGTCGTAGAAGCGGTTGGGTTACCCACGCCCGTATTGATGAGAATCCCGGAATAAGGGGACACGATCTCTTCTTTAACAAGACGTGCCAAGGAAACCGCCTCGCATGACGCGCTGAGGTGGGATAATAAAACGATTCGAATAAAGGCTTGGCCGTGGTGTGATGTCGCACCACGGAATACGTCAGCAGATTAGATTGGTGTAAATATTATTCTCTCTATGGCAATATGTAGAAACTTATTTTGCAGAGCCGGACACTATCTTTGTGTTCAAAATCTTCTGTGAAGTACTTGGAGGAGGAACCCGCCTTGCAATGCCGAAGACAAACTGCGCGCCGGACTCGTCGTCATTGAAGCCTGGTTCAGGGGCTACTGAGGGAGTCCTGGATTAGGGGGTGTCCGGATGGACGGACTATACCTTCAGCCGGACTCCTGGACTATGAAGATACAAGATTGAAGACTTCGTCCCGTGTCCGGAAGGGACTTTCCTTGGCGTGGAAGGCAAGCTTGGCGATACGGATATGCAGATCTCCTACCATTGTAACCGACTTTGTGTAACCCTAACCCTCTCCGGTGTCTATATAAACCGGAGGGTTTTAGTCCGTAGGACAACATACAGAACAACAATCATACCATAGGCTAGCTTCTAGGGTTTAGCCTCTCCGATCTCGCGGTAGATCTACTCTTGTACTACCCATATCATCAATATTAATCAAGCAGGACGTAGGGTTTTACCTCCATCAAGAGGGCCCAAACCTGGGTAAAACTTCGTGTCCCTTGCCTCCTGTTACCATCCGGCCTAGACGCACAATTCGGGACCCCCTACCCGAGATCCGCCGGTTTTGACATTTAATTTCTTATCAACTCTTTGTCCTAGAACAGCCCCTACAGCATAATCACTAGCATCACACATAATTTCAAATGGTAAATTCCAATCAGGAGGCTGAACAATAGATGCAGAAACCAAAGCTTTCTTAAGTATTTTAAATGCTTCTGCGCAATCATCATCAAAGACAAAAGGAAATCTTTTTGTAAGAGATTAGTCAGAGGCCGAGAGATTTTGGAGAAATCCTTAATGAACCTCCTATAAAAACCGACATGACCAAGGAAACTTCTTATACCTTTAATGTCCTTGGGACATGGCATCTTTTCAATAGCATCAACCTTAGCTTTATCAACTTCCTCTTTTAGAAATCTTATGCCCCAAGACAATACCTTCATTAACCATAAAGTGGCACTTCTCCCAATTCAAGACAATATTAGTTTCTTCACATCTCTGCAAAACTCGATCAAGGTTGCTTAAGCAATCGTCAAAAGAAGTTCCGTAAACGGAGAAACTATCCATGAAAACCTCAACAATCTTTTCACAAAAGTCAGAGAATATAGCAGTCATACATCTTTGAAAAGTAGCATGTGCATTGCATAAACCAAAACGCATACATCTATAAGCAAAGGTACCGAAAGGGCAAGTAAAAGTTGTCTTTTCTTGATCCTCTTTTGATACAGGTATTTGAGAGAAACCAGAATAGCCTTCTAGAAAGCAAAAATGTGTATGTTTGGATAATCTTTATAGCATTTGATCAATAAAAGGTAAAGGGTAATGATCCTTTTTAGTGGGTTTATTTAATTTCTGGAAATCAATTACCATTCTATAACCTGTAACAATTCTTTGTGGTATCAATTCATCTTTATCATTAGGAACAACAGTAATACCTCCCTTCTTAGGGACACAATGGACATGACTTACCCACTGACTATCAGCAACGGGATAAATTATACCTGCCTCTGAAAGCTTTAGTATTTCTTTTCTTACCACTTCTTTCATCTTGGGATTTAACCATCGTTGGTGATCAACAACAGGTTTAGCGTCTTTCTCCAATTTTATTTTGTGCTGGCATAAAGTGGGACAAATGCTCTTAAGATCATCAAGAGTATATCCAATAGCAGCATGGTGCTTCTTCGGAGTTTTCAATAATTTCTTTTCATCATGCTCTGAAAGGTTAGCACTAATAATAACAAGATATATCTCTTTCTCATCAAGATAAGCATATTTGAGAGTATCAGGTAAAGGTTTAAGCTCAAACACGGGATCATCCTTGGGTGGAGGAGGATCCCCTAGAATTTCAACAGGAAAGTTGTGTTTCAAAATAGGTCCCTGTTTAAAGAATACTTCATCTATTTCCCTTCTTTCATTCATAAACATATCATTTTCATGGTCTAGCAAATATTGTTCTAAAGGATCACTAGGAGGCACGGCAATAGAAGCAAGACCAATAATTTCATCTTTACTAGGAAATTCTTTATCATGGGGTTGTCTACGGAATTTAGCAAAATTAAATTCATGAGACATATCCCCTAAACCAACAGAAACAATATCCTTATTGCAGTCTATCTTAGCATTAATAGTGTTCAAGAAGGGTCTACCAAATATAATGGGACAAAAGTCATATTGTGGGGAACCAAGAACAAGAAAAACAGCAGGATATTTAACTTTCCCGCACAAGACTTCAACATCTCTAACAATCCCAATTGGTGAAATAGTATCTCTATTGGTAGGCTTAATTGTAACATCAATCTCTTCTATCTCAGCAGGTGCAATATCATGCATAATTTCTTTGTATAAGGAATGAGGTATTGCACTTGCACTAGCACCCATATCACATAAGCCATGATAGCAATGATCTCCTATTTTAACAGAAATAACAGCCATGCCTACAACAGGTCTATGTTTATTTTTAGTATCAGGTCTAGCAATTCTAGCAGATTCATTGCAGAAGTAAATAACATGCCCATCAATATTATCGTCCAAGAGATCTTTAATCATAGCAACACTAGGTTCAACTTTAATTTGCTCAGGGGGTTTAGGTGTCTTAATATTACTTTTGTTAACCACAGTTGAAGCTTTAGCATGATCCTTTATTCTTACAGGGAAAGGTGGTTTCTCAATGTAAGCAGTAGGAACAACAGGATCATTATAAGTGATAGTCTTTTCTTCAACTTTAATAGGTGCAACTACTTTTACTTCAATGGGAGGATTATATTTAAACCACTTCTCCTTAGGGAGATCAACATGAGTAGCAAAGGATTCACAGAAAGAAGCTACTATCTCAGAGTCAAGTCCATATTTAGTGCTAAATTCACGGAAAGCATCGGTATCCATAAAAGATTTAACACAATCAAACTTAGGTGTTATACCTGACTCCTTACCTTCGTCGAGGTCCCAATCTTAAGAGTTGCGTTTAATTCATTCCAATAAATCCCATTTGAATTCAATAGTCTTCATCATAAAAGATCCAGTACAAGAAGTATCGATCATGGAGCGATTACTGAGAGAAAGCCGAGCATAAATTTTTTGAATAATCATTTCTTTTGAGAGCTCATGATTGGGGCATGAATATAACATTGACTTAAGCCTCCCCCAAGCTTGAGAGATGCTTTCTCCTTCGCGAGGCCAAAAATTATATATATAATTACGATCACGATGAACAAGATGCATAGGATAAAACTTCTGATGAAATTCCAATTTCAATCATTGGTAGTTCCATGATCCAATATCATCACATAGCCTAAACCATGTCAATGCATCTCCCTTCAAAGATAAAGGGAAGACCTTCTTATTGATAACATCCTTGGGCATACCTGCAAGCTTAAATAATCCACAAAATTCATCCACATAGATTAGGTGCAAATCGGGATGTAATGTTCCATCACCTGTGAAAGGATTAGCTCGCAGTTTCTCTATCATACCTGAAGGAATTTCAAAGTAAACATTTTCAGTAGGTTCAGTAGGTTGAGGAGCAACTCTTTGCTCTACTGGTCGAGGTGAAGATACCTCGAACAAGCCCCTCAAAGGATTATGTTCCATAGTAACAAATGACAGTAAATTTCAGCACACTATATAAAATTTTCCTTACCAAATTCCATCTACCAAAGGTGCTTCACTCCCCGGCAACGGCGCCAGAAAAGAGTCTTGATGACCCACAAGTGTAGGGGATCTATCGTAGCCTTTTCGATAAGTAAGAGTGTCGAACCCAACGAGGAGCAGAAGGAAATGATAAGCGGTTTCCAGCAAGGTATTTTCTGCAAGCACTGAAATTATCGGTAACAGATAGTTTTGTGATAAGGTAATTGGTAACAGGTAACAAATAGTAAAAGTAAATAAGGTGCAGCAATATGGCCCAATTCTTTTTGTAGCAAAGGACAAGCCTGGACAAACTCTTATATAAAGGAAACACCCCCGAGGACACATGGGGATTATCGTCAAGCTAGTTTTCATCACGTTCATATGATTCGCGTTCGGTACTTTGATAATTTGATATGTGGGTGGACCGGTGCTTGGGTACTGCCCTTACTTGGACAAGCATCCCACTTATGATTAACCCCTATTGCAAGCATCCGCAACTACAACAGAAGTATTAAGGTAAACCTAACCATAGCATCAAACATATGGATCCAAATCAGCCCCTTACGAAGCAACGCATAAACTAGGATTTAAGCTTCTGTCACTCTAGCAACCCATCATCTACGTATTACTTCCCAATGCCTCCCTCTAGGCCCAAACAATGGTGAAGTGTCATGTAGTCGACGTTCACATGACACCACTAGAGGGATAACAACATACATCTAATCAAAATATCGAACGAATACCAAATTCACTTGACTTCTTATAGCAAGACTTCTCCCATGTCCTTGGGAACAAACGTAACTACTCAAAAATCATGTTCATGTTCATAATCAGAGGGGTATTAATATGCATAATGGATCAGAACATATGATCTTCCATCAAGTAAACCAACTAGCATCAACTACAAGGAGTAATCAACACTACTAGCAACCCACAGGTACCAATATGAGGTTTGGATACAAAGATTGGATACAAGAGATGAACTAGGGTTTGAGATAAGATGGTGCTGGTGAAGATGTTGATGGAGATTAACCCCCTCCCGATGAGAGGATCGTTGGTGATGACGATGGTGATGATTTCCCCCTTCTGGAGGGAAGTTTCCTCGGCAGAACAGCTCCGCTGGAGCCCTAGATTGGTTCCGCCAAGGTTTCGCCTCGTGGCGGTGGAGTTTCGTCCCGTGAGCTTGCTTATGATTTTTTTCGTCGACGAAAGACTCCATATAGCCAAAGATGGGCATCAGAGGGCCACCAGGGGGACCACGAGGCAGGGGGCGGGCCCAGGGGGGTAGGGCGTGCCCCCACCCTAGTGGACGGTGGGTGGCCCCCATCTGGTACTTCTTTCGCCCAATATTTTTTATCTATTCTGAAAATAATTCCCGTGGAGTTTTAGGACTTTTGGAGATGTGCAAAATAGCTCTCTAATATTTGCTCCTTTTCCAGCCCAGAATTCCAGCCGCCGGCATTCCCCCTCTTCATGTAAACCCTGTGAAATAAGAGAGAATAGGCATAAGTATTGTGACATAATGTGTAATAATAGCCCATAATGCAATAAATATCGATATAAACGCATGATGCAAAATGGATGTATAAGTTGTTATGCGGTTTGACCGATAAAGATCTTCGTAGAATATGTAGGAGCCAATATGAGCATCCAGGTTCTGCTATTGGTTATTGACCGGAGATGTGTCTCGGTCATGTCTACATAGTTCTCGAACCCGTAGGGTCCACACGCTTAACGTTCGATGACGATTTGTATTATGAGTTATGTGTTTTGGTGACCGAAGTTTGTTCGGAGTCCCGGATGAGATCACGGACATGACAAGGAGTCTCGAAATGGTTGAGAGGTAAAGATTGATATATTGGACGAAGGTATTCGGACACCGGAAAGGTTTCGGGACGTTTCAGATATTTATCGGGGAACTAAGGGGTTACCGGAACCCCCCCCCCCCCCGAGGGAAGTTATGGGCCCTAATGGGCCATAAGGGAGTAGGAGAGGCAGCCAAAATTGGACTAGGGGGAGGGGGTGTGGCCCCCTCTTTTCTTTCCCTCTCCCTCTCCTTCCTCCTTCCCCCTCTTGGAATAGGAAAGGGAATCCAACTAGGATTGGGAATCCTAGTTGGACTCCCCCCTTGGCGCGCCCTCCTTGGCCGCCGGCCTCCTTCTCCCTCTTCTTTATATACGAGGGCAGGGGCACCCCAAAGGCACATCAATTGTTCCTCAGCCGTGTGCGGTGCCCCCCTCCACAGTTTACCACCTCGGTCATATTGTCGTAGTGCTTAGACGAAGCCCTGCGTGGATCACATCACCAACACCATCACCACGCCATCGTGTTGAAAGAACTCTCCCTCGATCCTATATTGGATCAAGAGCTCGAGGGACGTCATCATGCTGAACGTGTGCTAAACATGGAGGTGTCGTACGTTCGGTACTTGGATCGGTTGGATCGTGAAGACTTTCGAGTACATCAACCGTGTTACATAACGCTTCCTCTTTCGGTCTACGAGGGTACATGGACACACTCTCCCATCTTGTTGATATGCATCTCCTAGATAGATCTTGCGTGATCGTAGGAAATTTTTTGAAATTGCATGCTACGTTACCCAACAGGAGTGTTTCCGGATACTATTGTGGAATGAAAGAAGCATTTCATTATGTCTGCTAACTAGGCAACCCCGTCATTGTGCTCGAACAGACAAAAAGAGTTCTAGTTCAGGAGGTATGTTATATTACATATGTAAGAAACATCTTCCAAGGAGAATAGTTGTCACTTTCATAAACTAGTGGGGATTTTTCATATGGAGAGTCTCCTATGTTGTCACTTTCATAAGCTAGTGGGAATTTTTCATTATAGGATTAGATTCACACCCACTTAGTTTTCATATTGAGCTTTCATACACTTATAGCTCTTAGTGCATTCGTTGCATGGCAATCCCTACTCCTCATGTTGATATTAATTGATGGGCATCTCCATAGCCCATTGTTTAGCCGCGTCGATGTGAGACTTTCTTACTTTTTTTTCTTCTTTATATTTACCCCTATCATCATACTCTATTCCACCCGTAGTGCTTTATCCATAGCTTGCGCTCATGTATTACGTGAGGGTTGAAAAAGCTGAAGCGAGTTAAAAAGTATGAACCAATTGCTCGGCTTGTCATCGGGGTTGTGCATGATAAATACTTTGTGTTAAGAAGACAGAGCATGACAATACTATATGATTGTGTAGGGATAGCTTTCTTTAGCGTTGATATTATGAAAGACATGATTGCTTATTGGGATGCCTGAGTATTGATGTCTTTATATCAAATTATAGAGTATTGCTTTGAATCACTTATGTCTTAATATTCATGCCATGATTAGATATATGATCAAGTTTATGCTAGGTAGCATACCACATCAAAAATTATCTTTTTTACCATTTACCTACTCGAGGACGAGCAGGAATTAAGCTTGGGGATGCTGATATGTCTCCGTTGTATCTATAATTTTTGATTGTTTCATGCCAATATTATACAACTTTCACATATTTTTGGCAACTTTTTATATGATTTATTGGACTAACCTATTGATCCAGTGCCCAGTGACAGTTCCTGTTTTTTGCATGTTCTTTGTCTCGCAGAAAATCCATATCCATATCAAACGAAGTCCAAATGCAATAAAATTTTACGGAGAATTATTTTGGAATATATGTGATTTTTGGGAGTTGGAATCACCGCAAACGAAGGCCCATACAACCCACAAGACACCAGGGTGCGCCCCAGGCCCCTGGCGCATGGTGGTGGGTTGTGCCCTCCTCTAATGTCGGTTGGACCTCTATTTTGGGTGCAAGGAAGCCTATATCCAGAAAAAAATCATGTTAAAATCTCAGCGCAATCGGAGTTACGGATCTCCCGGAATATAAGAAACGGTTTTCAGCCAGATCTGGGAACGTGAAATAGAAGAGAACAGAGAGGGAAATCGAATCTAGGAGGGGCTCCCGCCCCTCCACCGCCATGGAGGCCATGGACCAGAGGGGGAACTCTCCTCCCATCTAGGGGGGGGGGCAAGGAAGAACAAGAAGGAGGGGGCTCTCTCCCCCTCTCTCCCGGTGGCGCCGGAGTGCCGCCGGGGCTAGGATCGTGACGGCGATCTACATCAACAATCTTGCTACCGTCAACACCAACTTTATCCCCCTCTATACAGCGGTGTAACACCTCTTCTCCCCGCTGTAATCTCTACTTAAACATGGTGCTCAACTCCATATATTATTTCCCAATGATCTATAGTTATCCTATGATGTTTGAGTAGATCTGTTTTGTCCTGTGGGTTAATCGTGATCTTGGTTGGTATGATTGTATATTTTATTTATAGTGCTGTCCTACGGATCCCTCCGTCTCGCGCAAACGTGAGGGGCCCCCGCTGTAGGGTGTTGCAATACGTTCATGATTCGCTTATAGTGTGTTGCGAGAGTGACAGAAGCTTAAACCCGAGTAGGTGCGTTGTTGCATATGGGATAAAGAGGACATGGTACTTAATGCTATGGTTGGGTTTCATGACATTAATGATCTTTAGTAGTTACGGATGCTTGCTAGGGGTCCAATCATAAGTGCATATGATCCAAGTAGATAAAGTATGTTAGCTCATGCCTCTCCCTCATATAAAATTGCAAGAATGATTACCAGTACTTGTTATTGATTTCCTAGGGACAAATGACTTTCTTGTTGACAAAAGCTATCTAGTTTTATTACCTTGCAATTTATTCTTTTTTTATTCCCGCAAAGTATCATAGATTTATTCTTGCAAAATAGTCGCATACTTGTTTTAGATAAAGCAAACGTCAAGTGTGCGTACAGTTGTATGGGTGGTCGATAGAACTTGAGGGAATATTTGTTCTACCTTTAACTCCTCATTGGGTTCGACACTCTTATTTATCGAAGAAGGCTACAAACGATCCCCTATACTTGTGAGTTATCAGAAATCAATGCACAACATGATCGTCAAAGATGAGGGTGAGGATGTTGTTGTAGGTCTTGAAATTTAGAACATGGGTGATCTTATCGAACTTCCTGACCAGAATCCGGCCACATTTGATGAGTTTGTTAAAATGCATCAACATATTCGGCATCAAGCATCTCATTAGCAACTGAAGGAAGACCTGATTGAGCATCTATGGGCGGTTAACAGGGACAACATTGTGGGAGTATAATATTTAAATTAGAACCACTACTGCGTTTGAACATTTTTAGCTAAATTGGAATTAGATATGTAGCTATTTTGAGCGTGTGGATGTATGCGAACTTCTAAAAAAATTGGGGAGGATGTATGCAACTAGTTTTGGATAAACCGACTATTGCATCGGTGTCTGTGGACTGCCCTACCTCCCCACCCCTGTCCACGGACGGAAGCGGTATTCGGTTCGCGGGTCAGCGTTGGAGATGCCCTTAGGGGAGGTCACGGGATGAGGGAGTCCTGGATTAGGGGGTCTCCGGACAGCCTGACTATATCCTTTGGTCGGACTGTTGGACTATGAAGATACAAGATTGAAGACTTCGTCCCATGTCCGGATGGGACTCTCCTTGGCGTGGAAGTCAAGCTAGGCAATACGGATATGTAGATCTCCTCCCTTGTAACCGAATCTGTGTAAACCTAGCCCCCTCCGGTGTCTATATAAACCGGAGGGTTTAGTCCGTAGGACAACATACAATCATACCATAGGCTAGCTTCTAGGGTTTAGCCTCTACGATCTCGTGGTAGATCAACTCTTGTAATACTCATATCATCAAGAACAATCAAGCAGGACGTAGGGTATTACCTCCATCAAGAGGGCCCGAACCTGGGTAAACATCATGTCCCCTGCCTCCTGTTACCATCCGCCTTAGACGCACAGTTCGGGACCCCCTACCCGAGATCCGCCGGTTTTGACACCGACATTGGTGCTTTCATTGAGAGTTCCACTGTGTCGTCACCATAAGGCTTGAGGGCTCCTTCGATCATCGATAGCGATGTGGTCCAGGGTGACGTTTTCCTCCCTAGACAGATCTTTGTAGTCGGCGGCTTCGCACTGCGGGTCAATTTGCTTGGCCATCTGGAGCAGATCGAGAGCTACGCCCCTAGCCATTAGGTCAGGTTCGGAAATTTAAACTACACTGCTGACATCCGCGGAGACTTGATCTTCGACAGATTCGAGCCCGTGTCAGGTGCGCCGCACAGTCGCGATGAGCACGACGTAACTCTGTTGTCGGACAGTGTTCGGGAGATCGCATCTGCAACTACTCCGGTCGTCAATCTGGAGCAAATCGCGCCATCCGAGAGCGGAGGGATAGACCCTGCCATGGAGGTCGCACTCTCAGTGGCGATAGAGCCGGATACTGACTACACCCCTTACGAGAGCCGTGTCGCCGAACCAATGGATTCACCTCCGGCCACGGACTCCGAGCCGCTGACATCCGTGCCCGTCAAATCTGACTAGGCGCCGATCATGGAGTTCACCTCCGTGGATATCTTTCAGCACTCGCCCTTTGGTGATGTGCTAAATTCATTAAGATCTCTCTCCCTATCAGGAGAACCTTAGCCAAACTATGTCCGGCTAGAATGGGATGCGGACGACGAAGAAATTCGCTGCCCACCCACCACCCACTTAGTAGCCACTATCGACGATTTAACCGACATGCTCGACTTCGACTCCGAAGACATTGACGGCATGGACGACAATGCAGGAGACGAGCAGGAACCACCGCCCACAGGGCGCTGGACCGCTACCTCATCATACGACATATACATGGTGGACATCCTAAAGAAGGCAATGGCGACGAGACAACAGAGGATGACCCCTCCAAGAAGCAACCCAAGCGCCGACGTCAGCGGCGCCGCTCTGAGTCCCGCCACAGCAAAAGTAGTGATACCGGCACAGGAGATAATAACACTCCAGATAGTGCCGAAGACAACCACAATCCCCTCCAGCATGATGTAGAGCCGGAGGATGAACAAGCTAGCCCTCCAGAGCAGGCAGCAGATAGAGAACCGGAGGAGGACAATTACATGCCTCTCTCTGAAGACGAGGTGACCCTCGGCGATGAAGAATTTATCGTGCCTGAGGACCCCGTCGAGCAGGAGCGCTTCAAGCGCCGGCTTATGGCCACAGCAAATAGCCTGAAGAAAAAGCAACAACAGATTCAAGTTGACCAAGACTTGCTAGCAGACAGATGGACCAAAGTCCTTGGGGCCGAGGAATATGAACTCGAGCGCCCCTCCAAGAGTTACCCAAAACGCAGGTTGCTACCTCACCTCGAGGAGGAAGCATTGAAACCTCATTCACCAGTGTACAATGCGGCTGACCGTCCACTGCGTAGCCGAGCCAGAGAGGCGTTTCAGCCTGAAGTTCAGCCTGCACCCCGCCGCCACTCAACCAAAAATACCAAGGCCCGGGGCAACACACGGGACCTGCGAGACGTATTGGACCGTAAGGAAAAACTTGCAAGGTCAATATACGGGTCACGGGCACGCGCGCCAACACGGGACGATGATCGTCGCGCCGGATACACCAAAAGCAAATCCGGCCGGTCCGAATACAACAGACAAGACTCATATGAACTGCATCGTGATATAGCCCGGCACAGAGGCGCCGCACACCCCCTATGCTTCACTGATGAAGTTATGGATCACGAATTCTCGGAGGGTTTCAAACCCGTAAATATCGAATCATATGATGGTACAACAGATCCCGCTGTATGGATAGAGGATTTCCTCCTTCACATCCACATGGCTCGCGGTGATGATCTACACGCCATCAACTACCTCCCACTAAAACTCAAAGGACCAGCTTGGCATTAGCTGAATAGCTTGCCAGCAGACTCCATGGGTAGTTGGGAGGATCTGGAAGACGCATTCCTTGACAACTTCCAGGGCACTTATGTGCGACCACTGGATGCTAATGACTTGAGCCATATAACTCAGCAGCCAGGGGAATCGGCCAGACAATTTTGGACTCGGTTCCTGACTAAGAAAAACCAAATTGTCGACTGTCCGGACACAGAGGCCCTAGCGGCATTCAAGTACAACATCTGTGACAAGTGGCTAGCCCGCCACCTTGGCCAGGAGAAGCCGAAGTCTATGGCAGCCCTCGCAACACTCATGACCCACTTTTGCGCGGGCGAGGATAGCTGGTTGGCTCGCAGCAATAACACATCGAGGAATCCGGGCACTTCGGATACCAAATATGCCAACGGCAGACAACACCGTAACAGACCAAAGCGCTGCAATAACGGCGATAACACCGAGGATACGGCGGTCAATGCCGGATTCATAGGCTCTAGATCCGGTCAGCGGAAGAAGCCATTTAAAAGAAGTACTCCGGCTCCATCCAGTTTGGATCGCATACTGGATCGCTCGTGTCAAATCCACGGCACCCCCGACAAGCCAGCCAATCACACCAACAGAGAATGCTGGGTGTTCAAGCAGGCCGGCAAGTTAAATGCCAAAAACAAGGACAAGGGGCTGCATAGTTATGACGAGGAGGAGCCTCGGCCGCCGAACATGGGAGGACAGAAGGGGTTCCCCCCACAAGTGAAGATGGTGAACATGATATACGCAACCCACATTCCCAAGAGGGAGCGGAAGCATGCACTAAGGGACGTCTATGCGATGGAGCCCGTTGCCCCAAAGTTCAACCCATGGTCTGCTTGCCCGATCACCTTTGATTGCAGGGACCACCCAACTAGTATCCGTCATGGCGGATCCGCCGCACTGGTCCTAGACCCCATCATCGACGGATTTCACCTTACTCGAGTCCTTATGGACGGCGGCAGCAGCCTAAACCTGCTCTATCAGGATACAGTGCGAAAAATGGACATCGATCCCTTGAGGATCAAACCCACCAAAACCACCTTTAAGGGCGTCATCCCAGGTGTAGAGGCCCATTGCATGGGCTCAATCACACTGGAAATGGTCTTCGGATCACCGGACAACTTTTGAAGCAAGGAGTTAATCTTCGACATCGTCCCGTTTCGCAGTGGCTATCATGCACTGCTCGGACGAACTGCATTTGCAAAATTCAATGCAGTACCACATTACGCATACCTCAAGCTCAAGATGCCAGGACCTCGGGGGGTCATAACAGTGAATGGAAACACAAAACGCTCGCTCCGCACGGAAGAGCACACTGTGGCCCTTGCAACAGAATCACAAAGGAGCCTTTCAAGGCAAACCACTAATTCGGCAATACAACCCCCGAACACCTTCAAGTGTGTCCGGAGTAAACTGGAACAGGATCACCTGGCATGTTCAGAGCTCGCCTAGCAATTCGGCCCCCATCCCAGTCCCAGTCAAGCAACGAAATCCGTGCCACGCATACATAATTACGCACTGAAAATACCATGGACATAGGCGGTGGCACGATCAGGGCACGTCCCTCAATGTAGCTTAACCGCCCTAGGGGCTGTATATCTTTATCATTTCTTTTGTCTTTCAGGGCCTAACTTTCTGGAAGCCCTTTCCGGCAGTATGATTCCTGGACACATTACTGGAAGGAACAACCAAGGCGGCAAGAAGCTAAGATGTACACGGGAACCCCCAGGTGGTCTCTAATAATAATACCCGTTTTCTACTATCTATACGCAGCTTGCCCTTGGATAGGACATTTCAAATAGTCCTACTTTCTGCTTATTGCACTACCTGTACCAGTACGCTTCGACGTATTATTTAAATAACAATGCATAGCATTAGTCTATTATTGTATTATTCATTCTATTTTTCCTTTATGTCCATTTACGACAATCCGCACCCGTAAACTCGGGTACGGTCAGTACGCCAGGGGCTTTCGTTTACCCCATAATACGGCACGATAAGTCCGAACACTTTCGACAGTGCGGCACCCCGAACTTATAGAATTATATGCATTAGCTCCGAATCATGTCTTGGGTCAATAGTTGGGTTTGCCCGGCTCCCATGCTTTGGTACCTTACGTTCCGCTATATCGGCTAAGGTAGCGGTGGGAGAACTACTGCGATTGTGTCCCGGTTCTTCCGGACGATCACCTCAGTAGAGAAAGCCGAAAACTAACTGTCATGATAAGGCGAGAGACTGGTCGCTGTTCAAGAGGTCTCAAGTCCTTAAAGACTTTTTCCGCTTCGGGCGAGGAGTCGGCCTTGTCCAGCTTAGGCGTGTACAGCGCCCCAAATTCGTCCTTCCGAATACCAGGGTGTCGGTGTCAAAACTGGCGGATCTCGGATAGGGGGTCCCGAACTGTGTGTCTAGGCCGGATGGTAACAGGAGGCAAGGGACACGAAGTTTTACCCAGGTTCGGGCCCTCTCAATGGAGGTAAAACCCTACGTCCTGCTTGATTGATATTGATGATATGGGTAGTACAAGAGTAGATCTACCACGAGATCGAAGAGGCTAAACCCTAGAAGCTAGACTATGGTATGATTGTTGTTGTGTATGTTGTCCTATGGACTAAAACGCTCCGGTTTATATAGACACCGGAGAGGGTTAGGGTTACACAAAGTCGGTTACAATGGTAGGAGATCTGCATATCCGTATCGCCAAGCTTGCCTTCCACGCCAAGGAAAGTCCCGTCCGGACACAGGGCGAAGTCTTCAATCTTGTATCTTCATAGTCCAGGAGTCCGGCTGAAGATATAGTCCGGCCATCCGGACACCCCCTAATCCAGGACTCCCTCAGTAGCCCCTGAACCAGGCTTCAATGACGACAAGCTCGGCGCGTAGATTGTCTTTGGCATTGCAAGGCGGGTTCCTCCTCCAAGTACTTCATAGAAGATTTTGAACACAAAGATAGTGTCTGGCTCTACAAAATAAGTTTCCACATATTGCCATAGAGAGAATAATATTTACACAAATCTAATCTGCTGACGTATTCCATAGTGTGACACACCACGGCCAAGCCTTTATCCGAATCGTTTCAATATCCCACCTCAGCGCGTCATGCGAGGCGGTTTCCTTGGCACGTCTTGATAAAGCAGAGATCGTGTCCCCTTATTCCGGGATTCTCATCAATACGGGCGTGGGTAACCCAACCGCTTCTAGGACTCCTAGATTATAGGAAAGTCCAAACGGGCACGGAGAGGACGCTTGATATTCACCCTCTTTATAAAGGGACAAGGCTTTTATTTTTCCCTCCCGTGCTCAATCGAATCCTTCCCCCACCTCAAGCTCAAGCGCCCAAAGTTCAGGTCAGGTGCTCCGAACCTTCAGCCATGTCTGGATCTAGCCTTCAAGGTCGATGGGTGCCTTCCTCCGTCACGGAAGAAGACATCAAAAAGTTGAGGGAGGCCAGATATCTGACCGCTGAGATTTTGCATTGGCTGCCTCCCCGAGGGCAGGCCGTCCCCACCCCCGAACCCAGCGATAACGTTGTGTTCGTCTCCCACTTCCTCCGAGGTCTAGGCCTTGCTCTGGATCCTTTCGTCAGGGGTTTGATGTTTTACTGCGGGCTAGACTTCCATGATCTAGCTCCGGACTCCTTTCTTCATATCACAACATTTATTGTCGTGTGCGAGGCCTTCCTCCGGGTTGCCCCTCACTTTGGCCTATGGCTCAAGACCTTTGAAGTGAAGCCGAAGATGATCGAGGGGCAACATGCAGCGTGTGGAGGTGCCTCAATACGCAAGATGACAGGAGCTCCGTGGCCCAAAGGTTCCATCCCAGAGGTGTCTGAATTGTGGCAACAGGAGTGGTTCTACATCACGGCTCCTAGAAGTGCCAAGTGGGCGGCCCCCCTGTTTTCCGCTCGGGCCCTCCACCACAGCTGATGTCATGGATCAGCAGAGGTCTGAGCTGGGGTTCAGCCAAGGACGTGCCTGTACTGCAAAGCCGCATTCGAGATCTCTTCAATGGAGATTTCAGTTTGGTTGCGGTAATACATGTTATGCTGGTTCGTCAAGTCCAGCCTTGCAAACGCCGGCCTCTTCGCCTGTGGGAGTTCAATCCTGAGGGACCGCGTGCCATTCAAAATTTTCTCGGCCTGACGCACGAGGAGATGTACAAGTCATTCTTTGGACCTCAGGTGGAGTGTCCGGAAATCACCGAGGACGTGGGCCTGAGTAGTAACCGCGCTGCCGAACAGGTAAGGCATCTTTCGGCCGAACATACTATCTCTCCTTTGTTACGAAGTTATTGCTGAGAGTTCGCTTTTTGACCAGGACTGGCTAACAAAGGTGAAGTTGATTCGGTGTTCGGCCCCCCTCCCTGAGGGTTTGGAAAATCCGGTGTTGGAAAAGATGCTCCAGACCGCACCTTGCCCGGAGCCCTTGAAGGAAGATACTGTGGAGGATAATGCGGGCGGACGCAGGCCCCCAACGTTGCCCATTCTAGCCGAGGGAGCGAGCGTCTTCATGAAGGAAGATGATCAGAAGAGGAAAAGGACTGCGCCCGGGGATTCGGAAGCCGAAGCTTCCAAATGGGAGAAGAAGTCTCCCACAAAGGGTCCTACCTTGGGGGGCGCTGTTGCCGCACAAAGTCCGCGGGGGGATCAATTCTCCCGCGAGTCGTAAGTGACCCGAAATACTTTAATAGTACAGATATGCCATCTTTTTCTTCTGAGAAAATAACCACCGCATATATTTTTGCAGTTCGGGCCTTAGCCCCTCTCAAATGAGCTCGTCTTCGGGGGATCTTCTTCCAGAGATGATGGAGAGCGGAACGCCTCCTCCGGACTCCTCCGCTCCAGAAGTGGGCGACCCTGAAGTGTCATCGCGGAGGGCCTCTCCGAGTCCGGTGAGACCGGAAGATAATCCCATTGACCCCCGAAGCTCCTAGTGTCCGGCTCCCGAAGAGAGCAGACAAAAGAGTCCAGGATCGTATAGTGTGCGATCGGATGTTCTGAGGGAGTTGGTGGGGCTAGAGGCCATCTTAGATGAACACCGTGTGCTGATGAATACGGTGATGGAGAGAATATCATCCACCGAAAGCGGATTGCATGAAGCTTTTATGAGTCTACTGACAGGCTTTGAGGTACGTAAAAGAATGTATGATAGTCCTGCACATGCTAGGTGTGCCCTATGTAGATAGTAGCCCCTGAGACTCTGGTTGTCATCGGAAACGACGGCGAACAGAGGATCATATTCCTAGGTAATAACCATACTGCCTCTATGTGCAGGTGATGGAAGCTCCGGTGGCTAGCCGGACTAGCGAATTTGCCCATTTAGAACGGCAGTTGGATGCGGCAAATGCCGACATCGAGCTTGTTAACAAAAGGCTTGACGAGGCACTGGGTAAGTGTCATTATCTGGTAAAGGCCACATAGGAATAGCAGCATGATGCCAGTATCTTTAATATGTTGTGACTGCAGATGGAGCTGCCACTGTTGAAGCCTTGCGGGCAGAACTTGCCCGAGCCAAGGAACAAGCGAGATTGGGTAATGCGGCTGCTTTGAAGGCGGCCGAAGAGTTGCAAGCCGAGAAGGCCGCACATGGCGAGAGCCGAGACAAGATGGCCAAGATGGCCATAGAATTAAAAGCCGCCGCCGACCGCTGTCGGGTTCTTGAAAAGGAAAACCAAGCGAAGGCATCGGACCTTGAGAAGGCTGCTGCGACGAAAAAGGACCTCCGCTCTGCTATGAGGGCAAAGAAGGAGGAGCTGCGGGAAGCCGGGGATATTGTAGCTGGGAAATCCTTTATGTTGCGGAGGAAGTTCGGCGATCCACGGTATGCCCCTCTGGATCGGCTGTGGAGTTCGGAGGATGTATACATGGATTTGGCGGCGAGCGCTGCCGATGCGGCCAAGTATTTCCAGGGTCAGACGGACCATGAAGTAGACCATCTGTTTTGGAGACAATTCCATTCTCCCGAGCGTCCGCTTTCCTTGACTGACCAATTAGCCGGATGGGCCGAACTAAATAGGTTGTCCGGACTTTCCATGAGGTCTATTGTGGACCAGCTATGGCCGGAAAGGTCAAAACCGAACAGCTATTTCAGCTTGGTGCGGCAGTTCCTTGATGTGGTGCCGCACATTAATGCGATGAAGAGGCCGGCGTGCATACAGGGCGCACGGATGGCCTTTTCCCGTGTTAAAGCATACTGGGCGGAGATGGATGCTACCACTGTTGCAGCGCGGGATTCGGCCATAGGTCGAAGGGCTGCTGAGCACTATTTTGAAGAAGTTCTTGAGTGTGCTCGTTTGATAGAGACCCAGTGCTCAAAAAATATTATGTTTGAGTGATATGTAATCTCATTGTAAGCAAAATGCTTTTATAAATTTTTATAAGGCTGTTTTTATACTTTTGCCTGAAAGTAATATGATGCCTCCTGGGCGGCCGTTTATGTATACACGTGTATAACCTGAAAGATTGCAGCCATCGGCTTCAACCCTCACGCATATAATGCGGAGGTGTGCGCAAAAACACACATTCACACTTAACCCAACGTCTTGGTCCTATTAAGGAGGTGATAGCGAAGCGAGCGAGGCAACCGGACTATAATGCTTTAGCACTTTCACTTAGCCATAGGAGTTTGACAGTGGGGCTACTAGATAGCCCCTGGTGGCTCCGCACTCTCCCGATCTCGGGGTGCGTACATGCCTGGCGGGAAAACGGCCCTTCGTTAAGGCGGAGGAATTCTAACATTCCCACAGGTCATCGAGTGGTTGACCAGTCTCACGCTATATCATGACAGTCAGTTTTTGGCTTTCTCTACTGAGGTGCTTGTCCAGATGAACCAGGGCACAATCGCAGTAGTTCTCCTGGTGCTACCTTAGCCGGTAAAGCGGAACGTAAGGCACCAAAACACAGGAGCCGGGCAAACCCAACATTTGACCAAAGACAATGATTCGGAGCTGATGCATATAGGGCCAAACTCGCGACGCCGAACACTCCCTAAGGTATTCGGTCTTTGTGGTATAAACCGGGCCTAAATAATGGCCTTTGTAAGAAGACCCTTGTTTCCAGGTACGTGCATTGTTCTGGCGTGGCCACATGCCAAGACGTCAGCATCCTTCTCAACGGTGGATATGTATCAACAAGAGACAGTAAAAAGGTTTACGCAGGGTCTTAATCTAAAAAGAATCCTTGGAGCGGGTCCCTGCTGCACGTCTGCGCCAGTGTCTCCGTTGTGCCGTATCCTGGACGGGTGTAGCACGATGATCGTCTGTAAAAGAGAGGAATTTAGGTGAAAAAGTTGTCGTGCAAAAAGATAGTTTGTTAAAGAAACCATGTATAATTCAAGATGAGAAGAAATTGCCACTTGTCTGCGCGTGTTGAGCCCCTTGTATTGACAAATAGGGGTTTGACCGTTTACTCTGTATAAGTAGCGGCGCCGGACTCGATTAGTTGTGTCTGAGGTCTTGACGACCTATTGGACGCTTTCGCTGGTTCGGGCGCTTTTAGTGTGCGGCTGCCAAGGCAGCCTCACTCTCTTCGGCGCGCAGAGATCGCTTGATATTTCCGTGCACTGTAATGATGCCATGTGGACCGGGCATCTTGAGTGTGAGGGAGGCGTAGTGTGGTATTGCATTAAAGAGAGCGAAAGCTCCGCGTCCGAGCAGTGCTTGATAGCCACTTTGAAACGGAGCGATGTGGAAAGTTAAATGCTCGCGAAGGAAGTTATCGGGGGGGCCGAATATAACTTGTAGTAGGAGGGAGCCCGTACAACGAGCCCCTGGGCTTGGTGTTACTCCCTTAAAGGTAGTATTGCTATGGCGAATTTGTGTTGGGTCTAACGCCATCCCGCGGATTGTATCCTGATATATTAGGTTTAGGCTACTGCCGCCGTCCATCAAGACTCGTGTGAAGTGATATCTGCCAATTACTGGGTCTAATACCAGGGCAGCCCATCCTACGTGTCGGATACTTGCTGAGTAATCGCGATGGTCAAAAGTGATCGGTTGAGACGACCAGTGGCAGGACTTCGCGGTGACAGGCACTTGGGTATATTTTCCTGGGAGTGACGCGTTGTTTTTCCCTTGATCACGTGTAACACGTTTACTGTTTTGACTTCTGGTGGAAATTTCTTTTGTTCCCCCATGTCTTGCTTGGGGGGCTCGTCCTCGTCTTCACTTGGTGTATCCTCCCCCTTGTGTACGGCGTTGAGCTTGTCGGACTGCTTGAAGACCCAACATTCTCTGTGGGTATGATTAGCGGGTTTACTAGGGGTACTATGGATCTGACATACTTGGTCCAGAATTTTGTTGAGGCTGGACAGTTCATCCCTGCTGCCTTTAGGGGGCGGCTTTTGACCTGGCCAAGAGCTTTTGAATCCGGCATTTACTGCCGTGCCCTTCGTGCTGTCTTCTTTATTCCGGCGTTTGTTATTATTGTTGCGCCGTGATTTCCCGTTTCCATCTCTAACTTCAGATGTACTAGGGTCGCTGGTGCTGCATCTGGCTAGCCAGCTGTCCTCGCCCGCGCAAAAGCGGGCCATGAGGTTTGTTAATGCGGCCATCGTTCTCGGCTTATTTTGGCCGAGGTGTCTGGCGAGCCATTCGTCACGGACGCTATGCTTGAAAGCTGCCATGGCTTTGGCGTCCGGACAGTCGACAATCTGGTTCTTTTTAGTAAGAAACCTGTTCCAAAGCTTTCGGGCTGACTCTCCGGGCTGTTGAGTTATATGACTCAAATCGTCCGCATCCGGAGGTCGGACATAAGTCCCTTGAAAATTTGCCCGAGAGGCGTCTTCGAGCTCTTCCCAACTTCCAATGGAGCTTTCGGGGAGGCCTTTGAGCCAGTGACGACCTGGCCCTTTGAGCTTGAGGGGTAAGTACTTGATGGCATGGAGATCATCTCCTCGAGCCATATGGATGTGAAGGATGTAGTCCTCAATCCAGACCCCAGGGTCTGTTGTTCCGTCGTATGCCTCTATGTTTACGGTCTTGAATCCCTCTGGAAATTCGTGGGCCAGCACCTCATCGGTGAAACATAGGGGGTGTGCGGCACCCCTGTAGCTGGGTGTACCGCGTTGTTCGGATGTTTGTTGTGTTGCATTGTATGCTGGGGCACGCTTGTGTGGTCCATAGATGGATCTTGTTGCGCCGTCCTTTGGGCGCGAGCCCTCGCATGGGTCGCGTATTGTATTGTGAGCAGCGTTGTATGCCGCTCTGTGTTGGTAGAGGGGTCGTCTATCCGACCAGGTGGCTGCTTTGGTATTTGGTTGTGGGGGGTCTGAGGCCTCCTCATCGAATTCGGGTAGCAGCTTCCTCTTTGGGTAGCTCTTGGAGGGGCGATTGTCGCCGTACCTTGCTGTAGTGTTGAGTATTTTACTCCATCTGATTTGGAGTGTGTCTTGCGCGTCCTTGAGCCTTTGCTTCTGCTTTTTAAGACTCCTCGCGGTGGCAACAAGCCTTTTACGGGCAATCTGCTGCTCCGGGTGCCTGTCCGGCGTTATATCGTCCGGACCATTATCCTTGATAGAATTTGTTTGTTCGGTTTGATTATCCGGATTGCCGCTGTCCGGTAGCGGTTCGCCCTGCTCCAGCGCTGGGTCTGCGTGATCGTTATTTTTGTTGAGGTGGGATTTGGGGCGGCGCTTGCGTCGCCACTTTGACTGCTTCTCGAGGGAACAAGCCTTCGGTGCGTCCTTCCGCTCCTCGTCGTCATCTTTTGGTGCGTCCACCATGTATACGTCATATGACGAGGTGGCTTTCCAGGGCCCAGTAGGCGCTGGTTCTTCATCGTCTCCTTCATCGGCATCCATACCGTCGATGTCTTCACAGTCGAAGTCGAGCATGTCGGTTAAATCGTCGACGGTGGCTACAAAGTGGGTGGTGGGTGGGCTTTGAATTTCTTCATCGTCTGTATCCCAATCATGCTGACCGTAGTCCGGCCAGGGTTCTCCTGATAAAGAGAGAGACTTTAGTGATTTCATAATATCGCCAAAGGGCGGGTGCTGAAAGATGTCCGCGGCAGTAAACTCCATGATCGGCGCCCAATCGGATTCGATCGGCAAAGGCGTGAATGATTCAGAGTCCAGAGAGGAGTCCAGCTCCTTAGAATCACGAGTTTGGCGGAGTGCGGGGCTGGTGTTCGGCTCGATCGCCGTTAGGATCGCAGCCCCCGAGGCGGCGTCCAACCACCCATCCTCGATCGGTGCAGTTGGCTCCGAATTAAGGGTCGAAGCCGATGCGGGCATGGCCTCCAGGGCACTGTTCGACGGCAGAGCTAGATCATGCTCGTCGTGACAGTGTGGCGTGCTCGGCAGTGGCTCGAATCCGTCGAAGATCAAGTCCCCGCGGATGTCAGCCGTGTAGTTTAAACTTCCAAATCTGACCCGACGGCCAGGGGCATAGCTTCCGATCTGCTCCAGATGGCCAAGTGGATTGGCCCGTAGTGCGAAGCCGCCGAAGACGAAGATCTGTCCGAGGAGGAAGGTCTCACCCTGGACTGCATCGCCATTGATGATCGTAGGAGCCATCAAGCCTGACGGCGACGACACAGAGGAACTCTCAATGAAAGCACCAATGTCGGTGTCAAAACCGGCGGATCTCGGGTAGGGGGTCCCGAACTGTGCGTCTAGGCCGGATGGTAACAGGAGGCAAGGGACACGAAGTTTTACCCAGGTTCGGTCCCTCTCAATGGAGGTAAAACCCTACATCCTGCTTGATTAATATTGATGATATGGGTAGTACAAGAGTAGATCTACCACGAGATCGAAGAGGCTAAACCCTAGGAGCTAGCCTATGGTATGATTGTTGTTGTGTATGTTGTCCTACGGACTAAAACCCTCCAGTTTATATAGACACCGGAGAGGGTTAGGGTTACACAAAGTCGGTTACAATGGTAGGAGATCTGCATATCCGTATCGCCAAGCTTGCCTTCCACGCCAAGGGAAGTCCCTTCCGAACACGGGACGAAGTCTTCAATCTTGTATCTTCATAGTCCAGGAGTCCGGCTGAAGATATAGTCCGGCCATCCGGACACCCCCTAATCCAGGACTCCCTCACAGGGGCTTCGCCAAAATTTAAAATTGTAGACTTCTATGGCTATGTGAGAGTGATAAAGCATTATAGTCCGATTGCCTGGTTCGTTGCGCTGAACACCTCCCTTGAAGGACCCAAAATTGGGGTAAAGAGTGCTCAGGTTTATCCCGAACACCCCAGTACTAGTTACATGGGGGCAGAAGCCGACGACTAGCCAACTCTCAGATTTTTTAAACGGACGCATAGAAGGTAATATTTTAAATTAAAAAAAAGCGTTGCATAGCGCAGATGAACTTGTTTCACATTACAGGATCACACGAGCATGTTCATTCAAAAATTACATCCCTGGCACATTCATCCGCCACAAGGCGGGAACCCTTCAGGACACTCTCATAATACATCTCGGGGCAGCGATGCTCCTTGCCCTCCGGCGGCCCCTCCTTCACCAGCTTCACGGCGTCCAGCTTCGCCCAGTGCACCTTCGCCCGGGCAAAAGCCCTGCGCGCACCCTCGATGCAGACGGACCGCTTTATGACTTCAAGCCGTGGGCAGGCGTCGACGAGCCGCCTCACCAGACCTAAGTAGCTGCCGGACAGGGGCTCGCCAGGCCACATCCGAACTATAAGAACCCTCATGGCTTGTTCGGCCGCCTTGTGAAGCTCGACCAACTACTTCAGCTGGTCACTCAAGGGCACGGGGTGTTCGGTCCCAGTATACTGATACCAGAACAACTTCTCCATCGAGATCCCCTCCTCAGCTCGGTAAAACTCCGCGACATCCAGTACACTGCGGGGAAGATCTGCAAACACTCCTGGAGAGCTCCGAACTCGGGTAAGAAAAAGGAAAGTCTCCTTCACATGCTTGCTTTACATAATGAATGCCTTACCCGCTGTTATCTTCTTCACCGCATCAATCTCCTGGAGGGCCTTGTGGGCTTCAACCTTGGCGATCCGGGCGCTTTCGAGCGCCTTCTCAAGCTCGGACTCTCGCGCCTTAGAGTCAAGCTCCAAGGACTCGTGTTTCTTGGCGAGAGCCTCGAGCTCTTGTTGCATCTCGCCCACTCGGGCTTCTTGTTTCTCCCGCTCAATGCGCTCCTCGACCGCTTTGTCTTCGGCCTCAGACAGTGCCTTCTTCAGGGTCGTCACTTCGGTCTTGGCCCCTGGAAAATTCATGATGATCCTATTACTTTACACCCAAATTTCTTTTATTTTATATAGACAAGGTATTGCTTACCTTTGCTCTCCTCGAGCTGCCTCTTGGTAAGGCCAAGCTCGCTCTCGGACCACTCCAGGTCCTGCTTCAGCGCAGAGACCTCCGCAGTACGTGCGGCAGCGGCCAGCAGTGAAGCCTGCACATATACATAGATATATTCTGATTAGACTCCTGAGTCATCATTTGATCCTCTATTCGGCCTTTCTACTCGAACGCCGAACAGAGCATCAGGGGCTACTATCTATGCGGTAATATTTTCTTATATTTTGATTGCTTACCTGAAAGCCTGTTAGGAGGATGGCGCAAGCTTCAGTCAGTCCGTTTTTGGCGGACTGAACTTTCTCGATCACCGCACTCATGATAGTATGGTGCTCTTCGTCGATGGAAGCGCCGCAAAGCGCTTCCAGCAAGTTGTCCGGTGCCTCTGGATAGACAGAGGACACCGGAACAGGCGGCTTGCCCCCCTTAACGGGGGGTCGCCAGCTGGAGTCCGGAACCACCGAAGATTCCGGTGCAGTGTTCGACTGGGGGCCAAACCTGGAGACCATGGGAGTCCGGCTCCCTTTGCACCCAGGGTCCGGAAGGTCACCTCGAGGTGCCCCTAGGACTGCCTCCCCTTGGCCCGGTGCCTGTTGAGAAAACACCTCGACGTTGTCCGCATGGCAAGGGGTGGAGGCGGTCGGAAAAGAACCGCTGTTCATATCTGACGAGTCCAACGAACCGCTCGACGAAGATACGTCGAGATGAGCTCGGGACGGACTACATAATCATGTTCAGCATGAGGAGAAGCAGTGCAATAAAACATACCATGAATTACTATGTTGTCCGAATACTTACGACTTCGCCAGGGGCTTGACCCTGGGTAGCCCCTCGTCGCCGCTGTAGGCGGCCGTCGTGGAGTAGTCCGGAGGGAGGGTCCTGCCCTTCTTGGACCCTTCGGCCTCCCCGGTTGGGTCGTCCTTCCTTTTCTTGTCTCTCCCAGCTGGGGGGAGAACTTTCCTCTTCCTCCTCCTCGTTTTCATGGGAGGAGGGCGCGTCGGAGTTATCGGACGATGAGTCCGATACAACCTTGCGCCGGAGACCCTTTCGGGTCCCCGCGGCCTTCTTCTTGGCCTTCTTCACCGGCACCTCGTAAGGTGCCGGAACTAGCATCTCCGTTAGGAGAGCATCTGTAGGATCTTCCGGCAGGGGGTGGGGCAATCGATCTGCTCCGCTGTCTTCACCCAGTCCTGTTAAAGGCATGGAAGTCTTAGATCCCGCACATAATTAAACTGGGGCAAATGGATACCCTGTGAAGTATAAAAACTTACCGGATTGGCGCGGCGCTTTGCGCTGAGTCCGCGGTCCTCGGTGAGGGAAGGAGGTACCTCGGCGCCCTTGAACAGCACCCTCCAGACATCCTCGTGCGTCGTGTCGTAGAGCTCTCGCAGCGTTTGGTGCTTGGTTGGGTCGAACTCCCACAAGTTGAATACCCGTTGTTGATACGGGAGAATCTGGCGGAAGAGCAAGACCTGGACCACGTTGACGAGCTTGATTTTCTTGCTCATCATGTTCTAGATGCAGGTCTGGAGTCCGGTCAGCTCTACCGAGGAACCCCAGGACAGGCCCTTCTCTTTCCAGGAGGTGAGCCGTGTGGGGATTCCAGATCGGAATTCGGGAGCCGCCACCCAGTTGGTGTCGCGCGGCTCGGTGATGTAGAACCACCCCGATTGCCACCCCTTTATGGTCTCCACATAGGAGCCTTCAAGCCAAGTGACATTAGGCATCTTGCCCACCATGGCGCCTCCGCACTCCACTTGCTGGCCGACCACCACCTTCGGTTTGACATTGAAGGTCTTCAGCCACAGGCCGAAATGGGGCTTGATGTGGAGGAAGGCCTCGCACACGACGATAAACGCCGAGATGTTGAGGATGAAATTGGGGGCCAGATCATGAAAATCCAGCCCGTAGTAGAACATGAGCCCGCGGACAAATGGGTGGAGAGGAAATCCCAGTCCGCGGACAAAGTGGGTAAGAAAAACTACCCCCTCATGGGGTTTGGGCATTGGGATGATCTGCCCTTCATCTGGCAGCCGGTGCACGATATCCGCGGCCAGGTATCCGGCTTCCCGTAGCTTTATGATGTTCTCCTCCGTCACCACTTGCCTCCTGCTCCGGACATGCTTGGAGTGGTTTGAGAAGAAGAACGCGAGCTTGGGCGCTAGAGCTCGAGTGTGCGGGAATGGATAAGCGAGGAGGAAGAAGGCATGGGTGAAAAGAGTGAATCTTTGTCCCTTTATAAGGGCAGAGGAGGCGATGCACCTCCCCACTTGCCTGGTAAAATCTCTTATTCCCCAAGCGCCGTAATTGATGGCGCGGTTGGGTTACCCACGTCCGTATTAATGAGAATCCCGTAATAAGGGGAACACGATCTCTGCTTTGACAAGACGTGTCAAGAAAACCGCCTCGCGATATGTGCGGTGCTGGTTGAGAAAAACGGTTCGAATAATGCTCGGGCCATGGCGTGATGTCATGCTGTCAAAATGTGTCAGCAGATTTGATTTGTGGAAATATTATTCTCTCTACGGTGGTATGTGGAACTTGTTTTGCAGAGTCGGACACTATCCTTGTGTTCAAAATCTTCCACGAAGTATTTGGAGGAGGAACCCGCCTTGCAATGCCGAAGACAATACTGTGCGTTGGACTCATCATCATTGAAGCCTGGTTCAGGGGCTACTGAGGGAGTCCTGGATTAGGGGGTCTCCGGACAGCCTGACTATATCCTTTGGCCGGACTGTTGGACTATGAAGATACAAGATTGAAGACTTCGTCCCGTGTCCGGATGGGACTCTCCTTGGCATGGAGGGCAAGCTAGGCAATATGGATATGTAGATCTCCTCCCTTGTAACTGACTCTATGTAAACCTAGCCCCCTCCGGTGTCTATATAAACCGGAGGGTTTAGTCTGTAGGATAACATACAATCATACCATAGGCTAGCTTCTAGGGTTTAGCCTCTACGATCTCGTGGTAGATCAACTCTGAAGGAAATATGCCCTAGAGGCAATAATAAAGTTATTATTTATTTCCTTATATCATGATAAATGTTTATTATTCATGCTAGAATTGTATTAACCGGAAACATGATACATGTGTGAATACATAGACAAACGGAGTGTCACTAGTATGCCTCTACTTGACTAGCTCGTTGATCAAAGATGGTTATGTTTCCTAGCCATAGACAAAGAGTTGTCATTTGATTGACGGGATCACATCATTAGGAGAATGATGTGATTGACTTGACCCATTCCGTTAGTTTAGCACTTGATCGTTTACTTTGTTGCTATTGCTTTCTTCATGACTTATACATGTTCCTATGACTATGAGATTATGCAACTCCCGTTTACCAGAGGAACACTTTGTGTGCTACCAAACGTCACAACGTAACTGGGTGATTATAAAGGTGCTCTAAAGGTGTCTCCGAAGGTACTTGTTGGGTTGGCTTATTTCGAGATTAGGATTTGTCACTCCGATTGTCGGAGAGCTATCTCTGAGCCCACTCGGTAATACACATCACTTAAGCCTTGCAAGCATTGCAACTAATGAGTTAGTTGCGGGATGATGTGTTACGGAACGAGTAAAGAGACTTGCCGGTAACGAGATTGAACTAGGTATTGAGATACCGACGATCGAATCTCGGGCAAGTAACATACCGATGACAAAAGGAACAACGTATGTTGTTATGCGGTTTGACCGATAAAGATCTTCGTAGAATATGTAGGAGCCAATATGAGCATCCAGGTTCCGCTATTGGTTATTGACCGGAGACGTGTCTCGGTCATGTCTACATAGTTCTCGAACCCGTAGGGTCCGCACGTTTAAAGTTCGATGACGGTTATATTATGAGTTTATGAGTTTTGATGTACCGAAGGTAGTTCGGAGTCCCGGATGAGATCGGGGACATGACGAGGAGTCTCAAAATGGTCAAGACATAAATATCGATATATTGGACGACTATATTCAGACATCGGAAAGGTTCCGAGTGATTCAGGTATTTTTAGGAGTACCGGGGAGTTACAGGAATACGGGGGAAGAAGTATATGGGCCTTATTGGGCTTTAGGGGAGAGAGAGAGGCAGGCTGCCCCCCCCCAATGACTCATCTGAATTGGACTAGGGGGAGGGGCGGCGCCCCCTCCTTCCTTCTCTTCCCTCTTCCCCTTCCTTGTCCCCTACTCCTACTACATGGAAAGGGGAGGAATCCTACTCCCAGTGGGAGTAGGACTCCTCCAGGGCGCGCCATAGGGGTCGACCCTCTCCTCCTCCTCCACTCCTTTATATACGGGGAGGGAGGCACCCCTTGGAGACACAAAAATTGATCCCTTGGATCTCTTAGCCGTGTGCGGTGCCCCCCTCCACCATAATCCGCCTCGGTCATATCATAGCGGTGCTTAGGCGAAGCCCTGCGTCGGTAGAACATTATCATCGTCACCACGCCGTCGTGCTGATGGAACTCTCCCTCAAAGCTCGGCTGGATCGGAGTTCGAGGGACGTCATCGAGTTGAACGTGTGCAGAACTCGGAGGTAACGTGCGTTCGGTGCTTGATCGGTCGGATCGTGAAGACGTACGACTACATCAACCGTGTTGTGCTAACGCTTCCGCTTTCGGTCTACGAGGATACATGGACACACTCTCCCCTCTTGTTTCTATGCATCACCATGATCATGCGTGTGCGTAGGGAAATTTTTGAAATTACTATGTTCCCCAACAGTGGTATTAGAGCCAGGTTTTATGCGTAGATGTCATATGCACGAGTAGAATACAAGTGAGTTGTGGGCGATATAAGTCATACTGCTCACCAGCATGTCATACTTTGGTTCAGCGGTATTGTTGGATGAAGTGGCCTGGACCGACATTACGCGTACGCTTACGCGAGACTGGTTCTACCGACGTGCTTTGCACATAGGTGGCTAGCGGGTGTCAGTTTCTCAAACTTTAGTTGAACCGAGTATGGCTACGCCTGGTCCTTGAGAAGGTTAAAACAGCACTAACTTGACGAACTATTGTTGTGGTTTTGATGCGTAGGTAAGAACGGTTCTTGCTCAGCCCGTAGCAGCCACGTAAAACTTGCAACAACAAAGTAGAGGACGTCTAACTTGTTTTTGCAGGGCATGTTGTGATGTGATATGGTCAAGACATGATGAGATATAAGTTGTTGTATGAGATGATCATGTTTTGTTGAAGTTATCGGCAATTGGCAGAACCCTTATGATTGTCTCTTTATTGCATAAGATGCAAGTGCCAAATAATTGCTCTACTTTATCGCTATGCGATAGCAATAGTTGCAAGAGCAATAGTTGGCGAGACGACCATGTGACGACACATTGATATAGATCAAGATGATGGAGATCATGGTGTCATGCCGGTGACGATGGAGATCATGATGATGCTTTGGAGATAGAGATCAAAGGCACAAGATGATGATGGCCATATCATGTCACATATTTTGATTGCATGTGATGTTTATCTTTTATACATCTTACTTTGCTTAGTTATGACGGTATCATTATAAGATTATCCCTGAGTATGCACCGTTGCCAAAGTTCGTCGTGCCCAGACACCACGTGATGATCGGGTGTGATAATCTCTACGTCCATCTACAATGGGTGCAAGCCAGTTTTGCACACGCAGAAATACTCGGGTTAAACTTAACGAGCCTAGCATATGCAGATATGGCCTCGGAACACTGGAGACCGAAAGGTCGAGCGTGAATCATATAGTAGATATGATCAACATAATGATGTTCACCATTGAAAACTACTCCATTTCACATGATGATCGATTATGGTTTAGTTGATATGGATCACGTGATCACTTAGATGATTAGAGGGATGTCTATCTAAGTGGGAGTTCTTAAGTAATATGATTAACTGAACTTTAATTTATCATGAACTTAGTCCTGATAGTATTTGCATATCTATGTTGTAGATCAATAGCTCGCGTTATTGCTTCCCTGTGTTTTATATGTGTTCCTAGAGAAAACTAAGTTGAAAGATGATAGTAGCAATGATGCGGACTGGGTCCGTGATCTAAGGTTTATCCTCATTGCTACACAGAAGAATTATGTCCTTGATGCACCGCTAGGTGACTGACCTATTGCAGGAGCAGATGCAGACATTATGAACGTTTGGCTAGCTCAATATGATGACTACTTGATAGTTCAGTGTGCCATGCTTACGGCTTAGAACCGGGACTTCAACGACGTTTTGAACGTCATGGAGCATATGAGATGTTCCAGGAGTTGAAGTTAATATTTCAAGCAAATGCCCGAATTGAGAGATATGAAGTCTCCAATAAGTTCTACAGTTGCAAGATGGAGGATAATAGTTCTGTCAGTGAACATATACTCAGAATGTCTGGGTACCATAATCACATAACTCAGCTAGGAGTTAATCTTCCGGTTGATAGTGTCATTGACAGAGTTCTACAATCACTGCCACCAATCTACAAGAGCTTCATGATGAACTATAATATGCAAGGGATGGATAAGACAATTCCCGAGCTCTTCGCAATGCTAAAGGCAGCGGAGGTAGAAATCAAGAAGGAGCATCAAGTGTTGATGGTCAATAAGACCACCAGTTTCAAAAAAAGGTAAAGGGAAGAAGAAGGGGAACTTCAAGAAGAACAGCAAGCAAGTTGCTGCTCAAGTGAAGAAGCCCTAGTCTAGACCTAAGCCTGAGACTAAGTGCTTCTACTGCAAAGGGACTGGTCATTGTAAGCGGAAATGCCCTGAATATTTAGTGGATAAGAAGGATGGCAAAGTGAACAAGGGTATATTTGATATATAGGTTATTGATGTGTACCTTACTAGTATTTATAGTAGCCCCTGGGTATTTGATACTTGTTCGGTTGCTAAAAAATTAGTAACTCGAAACAGAAGTTACAAAATAAATAGAGACTAGTTAAGGGTGAAGTAACGATGTGTGTTGGAAGTGGTTCCAAGATTGATATGATCATCATCGTACACTCCCTATACTTTCGGGATTAGTGTTAAACCTAAATAAATGTTATTTGGCGTTTGCGTTGAGCATGAATATGATTTGATCATGTTTATTGCAATACAGTTATTCATTTAAAATCAGAGAATAATTGTTGTTCTATTTACATGAATAAAACCTTCTTTGGTTATACACCCAATGAAATTGGTTTGTTGGATCTCGATCGTAGTGATACACATATTCATAATGTTGAAGCCAAAAGATGCAAAGTTAATAATGATAGTGCAACTTATTTGTGGCACTGCCGTTTGAGTCATATTGGTATAAAGCGCATGAAAAAAACTCCATGCTGATGGGCTTTTGGAATCACTTGATTATGAATCAGTTGATGCTTGCGAACCATGCCTCATGGGCAAGATGACTAAGACTCCGTTCTCCGGAACAATGGAGCAAGCAACAAACTTGTTGGAAATAATACATACTGATGTATGCAGTCCAATGAGTGTTGAGGCTCGCGGCGGGTATCGTTATTTTCTGACCTTCACAGATGATTTGAGCAGATATGGGTATATCTACTTGATGAAACATAAATCTGAAACATTTGAAAAGTTCAAAGAATTTCAGAGTGAAGTGGAAAATCATCATAACAAGAAAATAAAGTTTCTATGATCTGATCGCAGAGACGAATATTTGAGTTACGAGTTTGGTCTTCAATTAAAACAATGTGGAATAGTTTCACAAACTCATGCCACCTGGAGCAGCACAGCGTAATGGTGTGTCCGAACGTCATAATCGTACTTTACTAGATATGGTGCGATCTATGATGTCTCTTACTGGTTTACCACTATCATTTTGGGGTTATGCATTAGAGACAGCTGCATTCACATTAAAAAAAGGGCACCATCTAAATCCATTGAGGCGACACCGTATGAATTGTGGTTTAGCAAGAAACCTAAGTTGTCGTCTCTTAAAGTTTGGGGTTGCAATGCTTATGTGAAAAAGTTTCATATTGATAAGCTCAAACCCAAGTTGGAGAAGTGCATCTTCATAGGATACCCAAAAGTAACTGTTGGGTACACCTTCTATCACAGATCCGAAGGCAAGATATTTGTTGCTGAGAATGGATCATTTCTAGAGAAGGAGTTTCTCTCGAAAGAAGTGAGTGGGAGGAAAGTAGAACTTGATGAGGTAACTGTACCTGCTCCCTTATTGGAAAGTAGTTCATCACAGAAATCTGTTTCTGTGACTCCTACACCAATTAGTGGGGAAGCAAATGATGATGATCATGTAACTTCAGATCAAGTTACTACCGAACCTCGTAGGTCAACCAGAGTGAGATCCGCACTAGAGTGGTACGGTAATCCTGTTCTGGAGGTCATGTTAATTGACCATGACGAACCTACAAACTATGAGGAAGCGATGATGAGCCCAGATTCCGTGAAATGGCTTGAGGCCATGAAATCTGAGATGGGATCCATGTATGAGAACAAAGTGTGGACTTTGGTTGACTTGCCCGATGATCGGCAAGCCATAGAAAATAAATGGATCTTCAAGAGAAAGACGGACGCTGATAGTAGTGTTACTATCTACAAAGCTAGACTTGTCGAAAAAGGTTTTTGACAAAGTTCAAGGTGTTTACTATGATGAGATTTTCTCACTCATAGCGATGCTTAAGTCTGTCTGAATCATGTTAGCAAATTGCCGCATTTTATGAAATCTGGCAAATGGATAAACAAAACTGCATTCCTTAAAGGATTTATTAAAGAAAGAGTTGTATATGATGCAACCAGAAGGTTTTGTCAATCCTAAAGGTGCTAACAAAATATGCAAGCTCCAGCGATCCATCTATGGACTGGTGCAAGCATCTCGGAGTTGGAATATACGCCTTGATAAGTTGATCAAAGCATATAGTTTTATACAGACTTGTGGTGAAGCCTGTATTTACAAGAAAGTGAGTGGGAGCACTACAACATTTCTGATAAGTATATGTAAATGACATATTGTTGATCGGAAATAATGTAGAATTATTATTCAAAGCATAAAGGAGTGTTTGAAAGGAGTTTTTCAAAGAAAGACCTCGGTGAAGCTGCTTACATATTGAGCATCAAGATCTATAGAGATAGATCAAGACGCTTGATAAGTTTTTTCAATGAGTACATACCTTGACAAGATTTTGAAGTAGTTCAAAATGGAACAGTCAAAGAAAGAGTTCTTGACTGTGTTACAAGGTGTGAAATTGAGTAAGACTCAAAGCCCGACCACGGCAGAAGATAGAAAGAGAATAGAAGTCATTCCCTATGCCTCAGCCATAGGTTCTATAAAGTATGCCATGCTGTGTACCAGATCTATTGTATACCCTACACTGTTTTTTTGGCAAGGGAGTACAATAGTGATCTAGGAGTAGATCACTGGACAGCGGTCAAAATTATCCTTAGTGGAATAAGGAAATGTTTCTCGATTATGGAGGTGACAAAAGGTTCATCGTAAAGGGTTACGTCGATGCAAATTTTGACACTGATCCAGATGACTCTAAGTCTCAATCTGGATACATTTTGAAAGTGGGAGCAATTAGCTAGAGCAGCTCCGTGCAGAGCATTGTTGACATAGAAATTTGCAAAATACATACGAATCTGAATGTGGCAGACCCGTAGACAAAACTTCTCTCACAAGCAAAACATGATCACACCTTAGTACTCTTTGGGTGTTAATCACATAGCGATGTGAACTAGATTGTTGACTCTAGTAAACCCTTTGGGTGTTGGTCACATGACGATGTGAACTATGGGTGTTAATCACATGGTGATGTGAACTATTGGTGTTAAATCACATGGGGATGTGAACTAGATTATTGACTCTAGTGCAAGTGGGAGACTGAAGGAAATATGCCCTAGAGGAAATAATAAGTTATTATTTATTTCCTTATATCATGATAAATGTTTATTATTCATGCTAGAATTGTATTAACCGGAAACATGATACATGTGTGAATACATAGACAAACAGTGTCACTAGTATGCCTCTACTTGAATAGCTCATTGATCAAAGATGGTTATGTTTCCTAGCCATAGACAAAGAGTTGTCATTTAATTAACGGGATCACATCATTAGGAGAATGATGTGATTGACTTGACCCATTCCGTTAGCTTAGCACTTGATTGTTTAGTTTGTTGCTATTGCTTTCTTCATGACTTATACATGTTCCTATGACTATGAGATTATGCAACTCCCGTTTACCGGAGGAACACTTTGTGTGCTACCAAACGTCACAACGTAACTGGGTGATTATAAAGGTGCTCTAAAGGTGTCTCCGAAGGTACTTGTTGGGTTGGCGTATTTCGAGATTAGGATTTGTCACTCCGATTGTCGGAGAGGTATTTTTGGGCCCACTCGGTAATACACATCACTTAAGCCTTGCAAGCATTGCAACTAATGAGTTAGTTGCGGGATGATGTGTTACGGAACAAGTAAAGAGACTTGCCGGTAACGAGATTGAACTAGGTATTGAGATACCGACGATCGAATTCGAGCAAGTAACATACCGATGACAAAAGGAACAACGTATGTTGTTATGCGGTTTGACCGATAAAGATCTTCGTAGAATATGTAGGAGCCAATATGAGCATCCAGGTTCCGCTATTGGTTATTGACCGGAGATGTGTCTCGGTCATGTCTACATAGTTCTCGAACCCGTAGGGTCCGCACGCTTAAAATTCGATGATGGTTATATTATGAGTTTATGAGTTTTGATGTACAAAGGTAGTTTGGAGTCCCGGATGAGATCGGGGACATGACAAGGAGTCTCGAAATGGTCGACACGTAAAGATCGATATATTGGACGACTATATTCGGACATCAGAAAGGTTCCGAGTGATTCGGGTATTTTTCGGAGTACCGGAGAGTTACGAGAATACGGGGGAAGAAGTATATGGGCCTTATTGGGCTTTAGGGGAGAGAGAGGCAGGCTGCGCCCCCCCCCCCCAATGACTAGTCTGAATTGGACTAGGGGGAGGGGCGGCGCCCCCTCCTTCCTTCTCTTCCCTCTTCCCCTTCCTTGTCCCCTACTCCTACTACTTGGAAAGGGGAGGAATCCTACTCCTAGTGGGAGTAGGACTCCTCCAGGGCGCACCATAGGGGCCGGCCCTCTCCTCCTCCTCCACTCCTTTATATACGGGGAGGGAGGCACCCCTTGAAGACACAACAATTGATCCCTTGGATCTCTTAGCCGTGTGCGGTGCCCCCCTCCATCATAATCCACCTCGGTCATATCATAGCAGTGCTTAGACGAAGCCTTGTGTCGGTAGAACATCATCATCGTCACCACGCCGTCGTGCTGACGGAACTCTCCCTCAAAGCTCGGCTGGATCGGAGTTCGAGGGACGTTATCGAGTTGAACGTGTGCAGAACTCGGAGGTGCCGTGCATTCGGTGCTTGATCGGTCGGATCGTGAAGACATACGACTACATCAACCGCGTTGTGCTAACGCTTCCGCTTTCGGTCTACGAGGGTACGTGGACACACTCTCCCCTCTCGTTGCTATGCATCACCATGATCTTGCGTGTGCGTAGAGAAATTTTTGAAATTACTACGTTCCCCCAACAAACTCTTGTAATACTCATATCATCAAGAACAATCAAGCAGGACGCAGGGTATTACCTCCATCAAGAGGGTCCAAACCTGGGTAAACATCATGTCCCCTGCCTCCTGTTACCATCTGCCTTAGACACACAGTTCGGGACCCCCTACCCGAGATCCGCCGGTTTTGACACCGACAGGGGACAATTTCAACGACAGTCCTGACATTAGTGGCAATGCTACTAGTAGCGCCTACCGGTTGTTCTGTCAGGCTAACACTCTTCATGCATGTTTAAGCACAATGACCCATCATCTATCGGTCTATCCTATCCAACGGCCTATTCAGCATTATGAGGAGTTTGGACTTGCCCCATTCAGTAACCTTAGATTTAGTAGGCCCTTTTCTCTCTTAGGTTTTGGTTCCCTAGGAGGACCAACGAAGTGTTTGCGATAATGATATGTTGGAATAATGTCTCTTTGGTCTATCCCTACCTTGACGACCTTTGATTTGACATCAATGAAGGGAATGCCAGGGTAGGTGTTGTCGGGTATGTCATCTTTGGCAGTTAGTTTGTCAAGCAGGGGAAATAGTTGAATGGCTTTTGGTGTGAAGATTTTGACCCCTTCTTCTGATTTATTCGGCATCATGGTTTGATTTCTCGAACCCTCGGGATTGACAGGTAAGGATTGCAAGTATGCGCTACTTGGAATGTTTCCCCGATCGTTGTTTTACATACGTTACTAGATATCTTTCCTAATGATGAATGGCTATTGTGGTCTTCAAAGTATTGTGATGAGGGTGTTAGTAGGTTTCCCTTTCTGTTCAGTGCAAGTTTAGAGTTCTAGGGGGCAGAAAACAATTGAAGGAAATGAGATGACCATTTTTTTTCAAGGTCATCTTGTGTCGAGTTATCCTTCTTCTGTAGTTGTTATGGTTTTGCTTGTTGAAAATTATATAGGAGATGTCCTATGGGTGTTTAAAAAACACTAATACGGTTTATTAAGAAAATCTAATATGGCTTATAAAAAATTGTTTTTGTTCTAAAATAGATTACCAATACATTATTTCACCATGTCACATTAGGTACGAATACAATTATGAAATACAGATAGTCGATGAGACAACATGATTCAAACACGTGTCCATAAATATGCAGGAAACAAAATGAACACATTAAGATATAGTATGAACATATTTTTACTTACTAAAATTGCAAGTATGAGTAAACCTATATTAAGACCGATGGGTATATTTGTTAACACCAACCCCTTTTCCTAGCTCTTGCTGCAGCTAGAGTTTCTCATGCGCGTCCTACCGCCGGCTTCACCCCGATCCCTTTCCTCCTATTGTCGAGAAGTTGGGGAGAATCCTAGTGGGGTTGTCCATGCACATATGGAGTCCCTATCTTTGGCTTGGTTCAGGTCTAGGAGTTCGACCAAAGGTGGCGTGGTTGGTACCCTGGAATAAGATATCACTGGCATGCCTTCATTGCAGTTATCGAGGGTGTCACTCTACATTCAGAGAGGGCACGTGGAGCTTCAGTATGGGGGATATTCAGGTTTTGGGATCTGTCTTCATTTCGTGTAGGTGGTCTTCAGTAGCTTCGGTTTGTCGAGTGGACGTTGACACTTCGTGTTTTGGCCCTCCGACTTCTTCTCCATTCGGTGAGGCATGGCTAACTTTGGTTGTGTCGGCAGCTAGTGAGGTGAGGACTCCTCGCTCTGTCTGGACGGATCTAGAATGGTTGTGTCGCTCTGCCTTCTTCTCCAAGATATCATCCCCATATTGATGTTGTGACCATCTTCTGGCTCTGACACGTTGCTATCAAATTTAATAGGAAGACAACGACTATTTTCGCAATGACATGTGTGTTGTTTTCCATTTTCTGAAGGGTGGTCTTGTAAGGATTGGACATACTTGTAAAAAAATGAGAATGCATGATGGTGAATTTTTGTAGTATTGTTTATGTTACACTAGATTTAAACTACGTTATACTAACAGTTTTGCTAAAGCACATCTAGATGTGTTATAAGTATTGCACATCTAAGTCATATGTCATTCATCTTATGTTGAGATTTGTCTAGATATTTTCTTTTTCTTTTTTCTCTTTCTCTCTATACTTAATTCACTCACTTAGATGTGCAATAATTAGAGCATATCTAGATGTGTTCTAAACACATCCTTATACTAATATATTTTTTAGATTTGTTATTTCACATCTAGATGTAATATACTTATCTCACATCTAACTCCATCACCGTTTGATTTGTTTGTGTTTGATTTTTCATGCGAGCCTCTGATCCCGTCGAGCGTGCGTGTCTTGCGTCTGCGTCGCTCTTGTCGGCCCATTGCCATCGTTTCTCTACGTTTTTCTTTTGGCCCGTTATGGCACTCCAGGTTGGGCCTTTTTTTTGTCTCCGAGTTTTGTTTCCCCATGGACTGCCGACTGGGAAGACCCAGGAGAGATAAAAGGAGAAGCAGCGTTGTCCATTTTTATTTTTCAGTCCTTAGGAGCGACTAAAGAGGCTCCGGTGTTCATTTCTTTTTAACTTACTAGCAAAAAGGCCCGTACGTTGCAACGGGAAAAAAATACTATACGCTCTTAATTTACAAAAAATGTCTATAATCTAAGAATTTGTAGTTGCGGCCTAAATAAAGATGGTCTTAACTTATAAAAGCAATGTTTAAGATTTTACATGTGTTCTATTTCAACACAGCTTGCATGTAGATTTAATCTGTAAAAAAACAAACAAGCGATCATGCATTTATTCATGTCATGTTCGTTATGGGGTGTTGCTATAGGCGAGTAAAGAAAAATGACAAAAAACAAACGATGACACATTAGCACACTACGGAGACATGTGTACATCAATGGCATTTTTAGTTTAAATGGCATTTTCAGTTTAAAAATCATCAACTTAGGGTAACTCTTGAACACTTTTTTCACATGCAGATTTCTTAAATACATGAAGAGTTGTTAAAAAGATTGTTAAAAGGTACAGGATTTTTTTTGTCTGGAAAAGAACATTTTTGTATGGTCTTCTGTGGACGCAGGTACTTGTGCCCCTATTTCATCACTATTCCTTGCCATACATGTCATAGGTATTGGTCCATGTTTCATCACTATATACAAGACATCATATTACATTCTGGACCCTCTCTATTTGTTTTCTTCGTTTCTTTTACAGTAATATATACACAAAAAAGCTACAGCTCATACAACTACACGCTCAAAAGAATTTGGCCGTTGCCGCTAAAAAAAAAGCTACACGTGCATATCTTGGTAGCTACTCCCTCCGTCCCACAATATAAGAGCGTTTTTGACACTACACTAGTGTCAAAAACAATAGTGTCAAAAACGCTCTTATATTATGGGACAGAGGGAGTACTATAGATCAAACCGAGCTGCTTGCTTGTGTGTTTGGTCTGAGACTTTGCTTTTACGAATGGCAGGGATGGTAGCGTGCTGGAACTATTGTGTGCGGACGTTTAAATATCAGATTTTCTTTTCAAAAAATTTGATCAATTTTACAATTTTTGAAATTATGAATAAATTTCGAATATTTTCTGAAAAGGGAACAAATTCTGAAATTTTAATATTTTCTGGAAATTGTGAACATTTTTTCAAATTATGAACACTTTTTGAAATATGAACAATTTGTTAACATATTTCGAAATTTTGAACAAAATTTTGTTTCTGAACATTTTTGGAAAATGCAAACAATTTTCAAAAGTGTTTTTTTACAAACTTTTGAGTCGTTTTGAAAGTTGTGATTCCTAACATTATTTTTCTTTTGTTTATCTTGGGTTTGTTTGTTTGTCTCATTTTTTTTGTTTGGTTGTGCTTGTGCAGTTGCCAGGAGTTGCATCTGACTGTCACGCGCCGCACCGCACAGGGAGCACCTGACTGGGCTGGCTCATTAGCAGGCGTGGTGCGATGGTGGATAGTGCATCGTAGAAACTCCAAAAAATGGAAATGCGGCTGCTCAGAATCAAACACAAGACCTCTTCTAGATGCATGCCTATAGCTAGCCACAAGAGCTATTGGGCGTTGGTGACTTCTTATCACCGCCGAACACTAAAAACTATATTCAGCGGCAAATCAAACAATTTTAAAAAACAAACATTTCTTGAATTGTGATTTTTAAGTTGAGACGAACAATTTTTGAAATTAAGATATGGTTTTGCAAAAATGAGAACAAATTTTAAAATTGGGAAACATTTTCTCAGAAAAAAGAATATTTATACAAAGTTCCAACCATTTTCTGAAAAATGTGGACGTTTTTTCAAAATGTGTACACTTTTTAGAGGGTGAACATTTTTTGACTTTGCAAACAATTTTTGAAAATGTGTTTTAAACATTTGAACTTGTTCCGAAAAAACATGAACATGTTTTATAACTCACAGAAAGTTTTTGAAAAACATGAACACATTTTGAAATTTTCATTTTATTTTGATAAACATGAATAATTTTGGAAAAATGAACAAATATATGAATTTTGTAACAGTTTTTGAAACTTGTGTATTTACAAAAAATGAAAAAGAATCAGAAAAAATGAAAAATGAAAATAAAAATGTGATCCACTTTTAGAAAATTGAAAAACTAAAAGGAAAGGAAAACCAGTGAAAACAATGACAAAAGAAACAAAAAGAAAAATCATGAAGAAAACAAAACAAAACAAAAATCGTATCCTAGCTACTTGGGCCGGCTCATCTGCGGTTTGTCATGTCGAGGGTGGACTTGCAATTGGGAATTAAAAAAGTCGGACCCTGAGTTGCGAGTCTAGGGTGGACTCATAATTGGGACTAAAAAGCTCGAGCCCAATTTCGAGTCGAGTTTGGTCTCGCACCTAGGACAAAAAAAGGTTGGGTCCCAGTTGCGAGTCGAGAGTGGACTTGCAACTATGATAAGAAAAGGTCAGACCCCAGTTGCAAGTCGAGGGTGGACATGCAACTGGGACAAAAAAGATCGGACCCTAGTTGCATGTCGAGGATGAACTTGCAAATGGAACTAAAAAACTCGGACTCTAATTGCGAGTCGAGGATGGACTGGCAACTCTGACAAAAAAAAGGTTGGATCCCGGTTGCGAGTCGAGGATCAGTCCCGAGTTGTGAGTTAAGAGTGCACTTACAACTAGGAAAAAAGGTTGTGCCCCAGTTGCGAGTCAAATGTGAAATTACAAGCGGGACAAAAAGAGGTCGGACCCAGTTGTGAGTCGAGGATGGACTTGCAAATAGGACAAAAAAGTTGGGGCCCAGTTGTGAGACAAGAGAGGGATTGCAACTGAGAGAAAAAATGTCGAGCATCAGTTGCGAGTTGAAGGTGGACATGCAACTGGGACAAAAAAAAGGTCGTGTCCTAGTTACGAATCGAGTATGAGATTGCAATTGGGAGAAAAAAGGGTCGACCCAGTTGCGAGTCGATGGTGGACCTTTGCTCAGGCCCCGGTTATGAGTAGAGGTGGACTTGCAAGTAAGATAAAAAAGGTCGGACCCCAATGACGACTCGAGGGTGGACTTGCAGCTAGGACAGAAAAAAGGTGAGCCGGAGTTGCGAGTCGAAGGTGAACTTGCAACTAGGACAAAAAGAATGGGCCCTCATTGCGAGTCAAGGGTGAACTCGCAACTGAGATAAATAAGGTCGTGCCTAAGTTACGAGTCAAGGGTGAACTTGCAACTGTGACAAAAAAAAGAGTTGGGCTCTAGTTGCGAGTCGATGATAAACTTGCAACAAGGATTACACAAAATTATAATGCTAGTTGCGAGTCGATAATGACCTTGCTACTGGTACGACTACAAACTATGAGCGCTAGTTGCGACTCCAGGATGAAGCTGAAGCTGCAACTAAGATGAAAAACAAACAATTGTCTCAGTTGGCAGCACGCGCGTGATAAAACAACACACAATCAAGATTTGCATAATATTTAAAGTGGTATACGGATCTGGATGTAATTTTTATTATTTTTAGTGTTCGTTATACTACCATGATTGAAGATGAATAGACTGAAAGTTTTTCCCGCAAAAAAAAACTTATACCATATATTACTAATTTTCATATAGATTCGATGTAGCAAATCTGTTTTAAGAAGTCAATGAATTTTAAACAAATAAATTAATGTAGAAAAAGGAAAAAAAATAAGAAATGAAAAATAAAAAACCATGAATTTTAAAGATTTAATAAAATTTAGAAAAATAAAAGAAAAAGAAAAACAACAAGATAGATTCATCCGAGCGACAAACACGAAAAACATGACAAGAATCCACCCCGAGTGAAAAACAGGAATCAGGTTGTGTAGATTGTTTTAGTACATTGTTCTGGTCCAATAGAACAACATATTACCCCGATGATAATATAAGGGCATAGAAATGTTATTTTACATGAGACTGAAGCACTGCTAAAAAAACATGAGACTGAAGTCACGAAAAATGAAAATAACTGAAAAGAAGAGAAAAATGTGCAGCCATCACCTCCCGATATCTATACCTACTAATAAAAGAAATAGATATTCTTAGTCCATTTTGCTATTTTATAGAAAACCCCCTAATATTTTTAACATTAAACCCATAGTACATATCAAATATTTTTAAAATATTCATATCTTCTAAACCATAACTCTAAATTTAACATGTTATATATGGGCTGCAATGTTAATCAACAACGCATTATCCGGTTTTTTTCATACCGGTACTGATTCTGATTGGGGACGAACACCTCAGCAAAATCAGGATTGGACATGAAATTAAAGATAAATTTGCTAAAGACACCCAATAAATAAGGACATGCATGACAAAAAATAAAAAAAAAGCCCCAATAAAGATGGGAAGTCTGCTATAAAAGAAATAAAAAAGAAAATACAGAGGAGATCCGATAAAGATGAGATGTTGCGCTATATTCTCCTATATATAAAAAGAAGAAAAGAGAGGACATGCATGAACAAAAGTACTAAAAAAGAGGCATGTATGGAAAAAAAAAGACAAGATTGACAAGATAGATGTGAAGTATTATCTCACATCTAAATGTAACATAGACGGATTCATATTTTTTTGCTAGATTTGCTAATTTTCCTAAGTCCCACCTTACCCTTATGCGGTTTATGCCATTTGATTTTGTGTGGAGATTCATGCGATTTTTTATTTCTTTCAACTTTTTCCTACCATTACTCTATCCTTGATACGGGTGGCAAGATATGCATTTGTGAGAAGGAAACCCTAGACGCGTACAGAAGAGGCAAGAGCAAAACGAATCTGTACGGCGGACGACGATGCGGTTGAGCCGGCGGTTTCTCTACCTCGTCGTCGACACGCACAGCTTCTCCTCCAGCCCCAGGTACACGCTGCACCGCATCGATCCTTCCCACCTCTTCTACACCAATGGCGCAGCCAACAGCGCTGCGTTGGCGGCGGCGGCGGCGGACACGCCTCTCCCTGAACCCACCATGAGCTTCAGCTCATCCGAGGACATGCAGTTCACGCTCCTCGGCCGCCGCATGGACAAGATCCTCGGTATGGACTGCAAGGGCCGCGGCATCCTCTACGAGGACGACACGCACGCGGTCCGCCCGATGCCCGGCATGACGGCGCCCGAGCGTTACCGACCCTTGTCAGTCGCCGTAGACGGCGTCGGCCCCGAGGGCGAGGGCAGCCTGTACGTCATCGAGGCGGAGCCGACGCGCGACCTCCCGAGCCAGCCACAGTCCGTCGAGGCGCTCGTGTACGAAGGCAGGCACTCCTGTAACCAGAAGGATGACTGGGTATGGCGCTCGCTCCCGCCGCCGCCGTACGTGCACGAATTGCCAGGCTTGGGCACGGACGAACGGTCCGGCGAGATCATCTGCCACGGGATGGAAGGCAACCGCGTGGTCAACGGCTCCCTGGTCTGGGTGTCCACGGCGGGTCGCGGCACGTACTGGCTGGACACCGGGAGCGGCATGTGGAGCGAGGCCAGCGACTGGGCGCTGCCGTTCCGGGGACGCGCGTCGCCTGTGTGGGAGTACGGCCTCTGGTTCGGCTTCTCTGCCGTAGACAGCGGCCACATCTGCGCCACCAACCTGTACCTCGCCGCCGAGGATGGCCGGCCGCCGGTGGCGGAGCAGGTTTGGGAGGGATTCGCGGTGCCGGAGGGGTGCCGCAAGATGGGGTCGTACCTCATGTACCTGGGCAACTTCCGGTTCTGCGTCGCCAAGCTCTTCAGAATGACGACCCGCCGCCAAGGCGGGGGCTGCTGCTGGGATGTTCCCAAGGAGGAGTGTTTCGCAACGCTCACCGGCGTGGAGGTTGTGCGCGGCGACCACGCCGGCAAATGGCATCAGATGATGAAGCACAGATCTCTCCAGTACTACTTAGGCGAATACTTCTCCGGCTGTGTACTCTAGTGTCTATTCGCGCGGCACTAAGAGCATCTCCAACAGCCGTGCTAAACTAGCGTCGCACCGTAAATTAGGCCGTTTTAGCGCGCGTACAACGCGGTGGGTCGCTCCAGCGGGCGCGCAAAAACGACGCGCGCGCTATAACGGGTTGGGCGCGCGGTCGAAAGCACTTAGCCGCGCGGTGTATTTCGGGCGTCCGCTGCAGCGCGCGGCACACTCCAGCGCTCGCGCCCGCACTTCCTCTCCCACTTCCACCCCCCGTCCGGCCGCGCCGCCGCCGCCGCCCGCGCCCCCCGGCGACCGTTCAGACTTCCCCGGCCTATCCCCGCGCGCCCGCGCTTCCGCCCCATCCCCGAACTATTTGTTGTGTTTATTGCATTTGTTGTACTGAACGATAAACTATTTGTTTGAGTTGTAATGATAACGAAATTGAACTATTTGTTGTTGATTTATTTTGTTTGTTTAATCATTTTTGCTCATAATACATGTATATGTGGTTTATGCGGCGCGCGCACGCTGTATTTTTGCGCTCTGCTGAAGCGGCGCACGCGCGCTGCATTATAGCGCGGCTGCTGGAGCCAGCGCAGGCGGGCGCGCTAAACCAGCCGAAGCGCGCGCGGCAAACAGGTTTTTTGTGCGCGGCGTTTAGCGCGGCTGTTGGAGATACTCTAAATACGTTGATTTTTTACAGTATCTCACTTGAAAATCTGAAAGCCTGGCTTGAGAATTATTCCCTCCATTTCATAATATAAAAACATTTTTTATAGTAATGTAGTGTCAATTTTTTACACTAGTGCAGTGCAATAAACGCTCTTATATCATTATGTGACAGAAGGAGTAGGAAATTGATCACTGCCGACTTAAGGGTTGCTACCTATGCAAATGGTCAGTTTGGAGACTATGCAAAATCAAACATAGTATGCTTTGAACGTAGCTAATGCAAATGGTATGGAGAGAATTCTAGTCGTTAATTGATATTCATTTTTGTTGAGGTTTTATTTTCCAAATTTCATCTAGTGTCTAGTCGCGGCATTAAGTATACGTTGATTTTTTTACAGTATCTCATTAGAAAATCTGAAAGCCTGGCTTGAGAACTAGGGCATGTACAATAGTTCATAAGATAGTCTTATCTTAAATCTTGCATGTAATTTAGAGTTGACAAAAAAGATTGTCTGCAATGGGTCATCTTGTCTTGTCTTCAATAACTAGTTATTCCTAAAAATGTGATGAGACATATGGTGCTAAGAGATCATCTCTTGTCTTCTCTTATGAGTTCTCTCTCATCTACCTTATCGTTTATCCTACATGGCACACCTAAGATAGCACCATTGTAGATGCCCTTAGAAAATTGATCACTGCCGACTTAAGGGTTGCTAGCTCAAGATGCAAATGGTCGGTTTGGAGACTATGCAAAAGCACACCTTGGTATACTTTGAATTGGAGAAAGTCATTAACTGAAATTCGTTTTTCTTGAGGTTTTCTTTTCCAAATTTCATCTCTTTGGTATTCCTGATACGTGTAAACATGAGCAGATGGTTGAGCTCGCTACCTTCAGAGGAATTATGGCCCCGCTAGCAAGTAAAGGGGAATGGAACACTGCCTCTTGATGTTCGCCAACGATGTCATGATTTTCGTCAAACCAAATGGCCAAGAAGACATACATGCTTTCTCTTCAATGCTACAGATCTTTGGTGGAGCTTCGGGATTGCATGTTAATCTCAGCAAGAGTGTGGCCTACCCAATCCGTTGCCCCACGGATACTTGGGTGAGGGTGGTGGCGACACTAGGATACTCGAGTGGCACCTTTCCATGCAAGTATCTCAGGCTGCCTCTCACCATTGCAAGCAATCGGCCACCCAACTCTCGAGATTGGTAGGTCAGCTGGCTGTTGCCTTGCCAAAATGGAAGGCGGCCAACATGCCCAAGAGTGGACGCCTCCTCTTAGTCAAATTGGTCCTATGTGCCATTCCACTCCATGCAATGCTTGTGCTCGATATTCCACAGGAGACGATCTCGGTGATGAACAAGATCTGCCACGGCTTCCTTTGGAGCGCTAAGGCTAAGGCAAATGTTGGACAATGCTCCGTAGCATGGGAACCGGTCTATACGCCTATGTGGGCAGGAGGTCTTGGCGTCCCGAACCTTGGGTGGCTGAATATAGCTAGCGATGCAATCAAGATGGCCATGGCTGCAACGATCCGACCCCTCTAGGCCATGGGCAGAATTCAACATCGGCGTACCAAAGGAATCATACAGTTGTGCAGGGCTGCCACCATGTCTAAGGTGGGAATGGAAAGGACACATTGTTCTAGGAAGATAGATGGATGCAGGGACAAAGGATCCAAGAGATAGCACCAAACCTCTATGCGCGAGTGAGAAGAAGGATATGTGATGCGCGCACAGTACATTAGGCGCTCTTATAGGACACTTTGGCAAGTGATATTGGCCCGGAGCTCACGCCAACCCTGATACAGGAGTACTTAACCCTCTGGACAACTCTCACAAGGAAAACACTACACGACGACCAACAAGACTCCATTGCATGGGCCTGGGAGACGAACAGTTGTTTCTCGACTAGCTCCGCCTACGCAACCAAGTTCTAGAGCCGGGAAGTGGTTCCCACCGTGACGTTCATGTGGTAGTCCGGGGCCCCACTGCAATGTTGATTTTTTTGCCTGGCTTGCGCTCAGAAACAGGCATTGGACTTATGGGAAGTGTGGAAACACCGTAACGCAATTGTATTTGCTGGGGCTGCACCATCGATAAATCATGAATCGATAGGATAGAAGGGGAAGGACGGACGTGGAAGCAGGCCGGCCTAATCAAAGGGGATGTAACCTCCTTCTTAGGAGCGCTAGCAACGTGGGCTACGACGAGAAGTTAGACTAGTTAGCGTTGTAGGTCCAGGCGGAGTAGGGTTCATGTAATATGTAACTCCAACGCAAGACCGGCAATGGACGCAATGGAAAGGGCATTAGAGCTATACTCATTCTTGTCCTATGGGAAGTGTGGAAACACCGTAACGCAATTGTATTTGCTGGGGCTGCACCATCGATAAATCATGAATCGATAGGATAGAAGGGGAAGGACGGACGTGGAAGCAGGCTGGCCTAATCAAAGGGGATGTAACCTCCTTCTTAGGAGCGCTAGCAACGTGGGCTACGACGAGAAGTTAGACTAGTTAGCGTTGTAGGTCCGGGCGGAGTAGGGTTCATGTACTATGTAACTCCAAAGCGGAGGCGCTCTCTACCCCATTCCCTTCTTTAATATATAGTACGGACATTCATGCGTATTCAAGAAAAAAAAACATGAGCAGCTGCAGCAAATTCTGATGGAGCAAAAAAAAGTGCACAAATTGATCAATGGAGCAAACCTAGTACTAAGGAATGCAAATGCCGTAAAGTATGGATGGATCACAAAATTGCACAAATACTAATCAAATTAGGAGTCAGATGGGAAAGATATAAACCAAGAACGATGGAAATTGAGAACCAGAGAAAATGGCGTACATGTAGTAGGATGTGCGCGTATGCAGTGGGGTTTGCGGAGGACAATTCCGGTTACAGACCTGACATTTGCGGCGATGTTGTCTGGCACTTGACCGAATTAATGGGGCTTTCTCTGCTAGCAGCGCCAACCGGATGTTCTTCCAGGCAAACACTCAGTTTGCATGTGCTGGCGCATTAGTATTCCTTTTAACTTAATATAAGACCTTTTTTTTACACTGTCATGGATTCTAAAAACATCTTATAAAAAGTTAGAGACGGATTACCTGCTATATAAGTTAAAGCTTTTGTCGTGGCTAGTGGTTCATCAGCAATGTCTGACCACGGACAATCTTCAACGCCGTAGATGGCCTATTGGCCTTGTGCGGTGGTTCACTGGGAAGCTGCACCCGTCTATTTGTTCATTGTCGATTCACCCAAGTGTACAGAGAATCATGTGCGAGCATGGACAGCCGCTGAGCATCAACGATTCGAACCTCTGAAGGATGGTATTTGCATTTCTTGTCCATTGCCGAGTTCGGAAGGAACGTGACTTTTCTACTCCCTTTGATGCATAATACTTGTCGCTCAGTTAGTACAACTTTAGAGGCCGTATTACCTTGACATGGATGCGTTTGACTTGATGAGGGAGTTGTGAGTGAGATCATGGAGAGCAACTGGTGTACAAAAGCAAGAGTTAACTTACAACCTTCTGGCCTTGGGATCTCTTGAAATTTGTATAATCATGGTCCCATTTAATTAAACCCAATAATCTAAAGGAACATATCGCCGACGGACGGTACTTACCATGGTTAACACTTATCTCTTTCAGCTGAGACTGCAATGAATCTCCATGCAGCATGCCTTCTGATGGCACTGTCCTTTCAGCTTCTTCCTCAGTGATGAATCTCCAAGCAGCCCTATCGATATTGCCATTGTCAGCTTCTTCCAACAATATTCTCTGCAGGGTCCATAAAGGCCACGACAAACATCAGTTCGGTCAGGGACGAGAGAGGATTTTCTACCATGCATGGGACCTCCCTTGCATGCATACATCGCCTTGTTTATTACTATGTGGGATCACTGACATCACCTATAACATTTTCTCTTTCATCTAGCATACATTCACATGTTATTCTATTCATCAAGTTTCATCCAAATAAACAGATGCATACTCTATGTTGAAATAAAAGTTTGATTTACATTCTGTTTGCATAATTGTGTTTTTTCTGACAAGATCTTTCAAACAAGACCAATATTGAATATATTTTTAGGAATATTTTTTACAAGTAAACTACCATGCTTCAAACTTGTTTCATACATATTTATTAATTCGATGCAAAAATTCAACAGTAAGTTATTCGAACAAAACTTTGAACTTTAATAGTATTTCACAAAGTATTTCATAGTTTTGTGTACTTTTAATATAGCGTTTCAGTGTGTTCTAAAATTTGATTATTTTTAGAACATGTTGAAACACATTCAAAAGTGGTATCGTTTTAAGGTTCTCCTCGTCATAAACACAAATATGCAAAAGGATCATAAATTGTACTTTGGTTTAAAAGATAAAATAGTTTTAAACTTAGAAATAAAAAAACAAAGCATGGGATGGTGAAGCATAGGCTTGCATGTGGTCAGAGAAAAATCTGACAAACTACAAAGAGCATTAATGCATAACATCGAATCTCTAAGAAAAATGAACAGCCCTCCCATGCACCTCCCGTGCATGGGAGAAATGATTTTCTCGGTCAGGGACTCCGCTTATGCATCAATGCACTATTACAGTGCGGAATTCATTTCCAGAAACATTATTCTACGCGTATGTTTCGGCTATCGTACGCCCGGCTCCGGCGAGTTGTTCTGTGGGCTCTTTTCCTTTTTGTTCAGTCTCCAGAATACTGCAGATGGGGGGCCTAGACCCGCTCCAACGTTTTATGGGCGCACGCACAATCACTTGGATTTCCTGCACGCCATGCTACAGGTCCATTTGATTGTCGGTCGCTGATGCTGTCAGGTCCAGTAGTTTGATGACTAATTACTTTGACTTGGCACGCCGCGTGCAGCTCCTCCCAATGTGTGGCTGAAGTAAAGGACGACCGAAAATATTTTGACTTTTTGCCCATTCTTATAGTTTTGTGATGCAGTTTGCGCTTATTTCGTCGCGCAAGCACTTAATCCAATGAATTTTGTTTGAATAAACAGTTAAAGGCTTTGACAGTAGGCCATGGCTCGGCTCAAGTTAAATGTCGAAGTTGTCGGTAAGTTCTTTCCCAACTTTGAGTTGTCTCAAGTAAAAAAGAAGATGACCAGAATACCGTGACTTTGTCCGTCATCGACTGCTGTAATGTAGATTCGACATGTTGGATTCGACATGTTTTGACTCATTTCATTCTAAGTTTTGCTTATAATTTTTTCGTCGTCCATTGACTTTTTATTTGGGAATGAGTCAAGCTAGGCTCTAAGTAGATCGAACACTAGCATTAATTTTTGAAAATGGAAGAAAAAAAATACAATCTAGTCCTCGGAGAATCTTCCATCTCTCCATCCTGCGCATGCATGCTGATGGTACCCCAAAGTTGCCGCCGGTGGAGTTCCGGACAATAGATTAGTATCCACACATGCAATTGGGAAAGTCACCGATCTCTGCTAAAAAGCTCTAGCAATGTCGATCGCAAAGATTCCACGACTCGGAGAAGAAGAAGATGTTAGGTTGACCACACTTAGACGCCCGCGCGAGTCTACAAAATATTCAAATTGGCCCTAGTGCGCTGAAGAACTACTTGCCCAACGAGGGCAGATTCAACTCCTCCTGCATTGATCACACAGGGAAAGGCAACCATGTTCATTCGATCCAGTTGCTCGATCCACAATGCACACACCGCCAAAGTCGGAGAAGAGTTGGGGGATATCTTATTGCGCAAAGCCGACTCCATCGCTTGAAAAAATGAAGCGATAGACAACAAAGACCTACCTCCACATTTGATCTCGTCACGAGACCCAACGTCTCATGAGCAGTTGGAACCGTATAAGAAGCCGAAGGGGGCCATTATTAAGCATCCCTGTCACCACCGTTGAAAGGGCCAAAGCGTCGAACATCAGAGAACTACTTGAGGCTCCAAGAAAGGGAAAAGCTACAACTCCCATCGTAGATTAATTGTGGCTTCTCCGCACTCCCCATCAGCATAACCGACATAATACGACGAATATGACAGGGTGTGGGAACCCTAGATCTCCTGGGAGGGGTGGCGGCTCAAGATGGCAACGAGGATGAAACCCGCCAGGTTTTACTTGCCCAAACCCGCCCCTGTGAGAAAATCGCAAACCCGTCCTCGTCCCTGTTCACGGGGCCAGTTTTTTGCATGTCCTCTAAATCCGTCGGGTTTTCTGAACCAGCGGGGACCCGTTCCCGTGAGTAGTCAGCGAAAATAGCAACTTTTCAAAAAAAAAAACAGGAGCATATTACAACAATAGCAGCCGCAAAAATCAACATATTTAAGCAGCAAAACATGATGCTAGGTATTTTGAAGGGCATGGCGGGTTTTGGGGCCCTAGGACTGGGCAACTGGGCCAGTCGTGTACGAGGCAGGTGTTGAGCTGGATCAGTGGAGTGGATGGGTGGAAATCGATGGATCATTGGATGCTAGGTATTTTGACGGGTATGGCGGGTTTCAGATTCGATTATTGCTAAAACGGATTCGAACCTGCGAAACATGTTGAGTTTTATATTTTACCTAACAGCAGCCCTACGGAGTTAGAAAGACGTCCATCCCCGTGCTCTAATAGAGTAAAAACCCGTGGTGGTCTAGGTTTCGAGGGTCCATTGCCATCTTCAGCGGCGGCTGCTATAGCGTAGTCGCCGTGCAAGGTCTTACTCAAATGGACCTTGCTTGAATGAATAGGCTAGCTAGCTAGAATGGAGAAGCAGAAGAACACAAAGTCAATATTAGCGGGTGATGGACGAAGTCGTACCAATGCAAATCGAGACAGCACTTGAGATCAGACACCGGTGAGCTGGCTACGTTGCACGAAAAAGGAAGTCATCGGCCACGGCAGAAGATGTATACAGTGCAATTCTCACCTTAGGTCGCAGATGCCATCGGTCGGACGGTTATATATACGCGGCTGTATACAACCCTGATTGCCATTGATTGCATATTTGGCTTCATACCGTCTTTTTATTCTGGTTTGTTCTATCTAGCAGCTATCTGTCTGTGTGCTTTCTTTGCATTGTTTCCTTGATAATAGTTTAGCTAGTGTAGTTTATCTTCCATCGCATCCTGTTTAGATGTTATTTGGTTGTTGTCTTCAAAGGCATTGCTTGTTTCAAAGACTTTCAACAAAACTGCCTATTCCCTCCCCCCCCCCCTCCGCAGTCGATAACTAGCACTTACCCACCAGGAAGCTCTCTTTTATGGTATACTGTGCGCATGTATTTTTTTGCGAGAAACTTCTAATTTATTCATCTTTAGTGTTGACAGTACAAAGAACAACGAAGATAATAAAAATTACAACCATGTTCGTGGACCACCTAACGACGACTACAAGCACTCGAGCGAGCCGAAGGCGCGCTTTCGTCATCGCCCCTCCTTTACTGGAGCCGGACAAACCTTGTTACAGTAGACGGTCGGGAAGATATTGTGCTAAGACCTTATAAGACCAGCACATCAGAGCATAACCGTCGCCGATGAATTCTATCGGGGAGCTGGCCCAACGTATACTATACTAGTTCTCGATCACGACCACATATAAATCAATTAGCGATGGAGGTTAAGTATCGGTCGCTGATGCTGCAAGTCCAATAGTTTGACAACTAATCTTGCTCTCGCTTCTTTTAGTTTTGTTGATTGAAAATTCTCTTCCACTCCCTCTCAACTTTCAATTCCGAAGACGTGGAGAGACTGGAGATGGCGCACATCAGAGACGGAGGCTGCACACCAGTATACGTCGGCTATTGCAATTTACACAGAAGGTCATGACTCGGCTTACGTATATGTTTGCCTTGTGCGCCGTTTATTTCCTCCCCCAATACTTTGACTTGGCAGGCATGTGTGGCTGAAATAAAGGACGACCGAAAACATTTTGACCTTTGTGCCTTATTATCAGTTTTGTAATCCAGGTTGCCTTTATTTCGTCGTGTAAGGACTTAATCCAATGAATTTTGTTTGAATAAACAGTTAAATGTTTTGACAGTAGACCATATGACTCGGCTTAAGTTAAATGTTCAACTTGTCCGTAAGTTACTTCCCAACTTGACCTGTCTCAAGTAAGAAAAGACGACCAGAATACCGTGACTTTGTCCGTCGTTGACTGCTGTAAGACAGACTCAACATGTTTTGACTAATTAATTTCATTCTAAGTTTTGCTTATAATTTTTTCCTCGTCCATTGACTTCTTATTTGGGAACGAGTAAAGCTACGCTCTAAATAAATCAAACACTTGCATTATTTTTCTAAAACAGAAGGAAAAGAAATACCATCTAGTCCTGTGAGAATCTTCCATCTCTCCATCCTACGCGTGCATGCCGATGCCATCCCAAAGTCGTCCGGTGGAGTTTCGGGGCATCGCTAGAACAGTACATTAGCATCCACACATGCAACTGGGAGAGTCACCGATCTCTGCTGAAAAGCTCCAGCGTAGATCGTAAAGGTTCCATGACTCGGAGAAGAAGATGTCAGGTTGATCACACTTAGACGCCCGTCCAAATCAACGGAATATCAAAATTGGCGCTAGCGCGCCGAAGAACCACCCAAAAGGACAAATTCAACTCCCCCTGCATTGACCACACAGGAAAAGGCAATCATGTTCATTCTGTCCAGTTGCTCGATCCACAATGCACGCATCACTAAAGTCGGAGAAGAGTTGGGGAAGATCTTATTGCACACCGCCGACGCCACCGCCCAAAAAAAAAACGAAGCGATGGACAACACAGACCTACCTCCACATCCGATCTCGTCACAAGATCCAACATCTCATGAGCAGCTGGAACCGTATAAGAAGCTGGAGGGCAGGAGGGGGTCCATTATTAAGCATCCCCTGTCGTCACCGCCGTCGGAAGGGCCAAAGCGACAAAAAGATCAAAGAAGTACTTGAAGCTCTAAGAAAGAGAAAAACTACAGCTCCCACCCGTAGATTAAGGGGTTGTTTGGTTTCCAGTCACACCTTGCCACACTTTGACATGCCTAATCTTAGGCAAATTTGATCAAGTTAGGTAGGTATTTGGTTCTAGCCACACCTAAGGCAAAGATTTTTTATGAGCAGTGAACCCCACATATCATAGACACAAAAAGTGTGGCAAGATTCTCTTAGTCAAGCCAAAGTATGGCTAACAATTTGATCAACTCAACTAAGACAAGCGTGGCAAAAATTATGTGACAATATTTATGGTAACCCGCACAAGACGTAACCGGCACTCCCCATCGGCGTAACTGGCACAAGACTACGAAGGGTGACGGGGTGTGGGAACCCTAGATCTTCTGGGAGGGGTGGCGGCTGCTATAGCGTACTCGTCGGTCGTGGCGCAATGTCTTAGTCAAATGACCTTGCTTGAATGAACAGGCTAGCTAGCTAGAATCGCGAAACAGGAGCACAGAAAGTCAATATTAACTGGTGATGGACGAAGTCGTAGCAATGCGAAGCGAGAGCACTTGAGATCAGATACCCGTGAGCTGGCCACCACCTTGGTCGCAGTCTCGCAGATGCCATCGGGCGGTTATATATACGCGGCCGGATACACCCTGCTGCATGCCCAGAGCAGCTCGATCAAGTCCAAGTGTACACCTAGGCTAGGCACCAAGCTAAACAGTTCCAGCTCTAGACGGAAGGCCAGAGTGACCGGCCATGGCCGATCTCCTGTACCAGTCCATCATACTCTCCGTCGTCGCGGTGGTGCTACTCCAGGTCCTCAAGCTCCGCGTCCGGCCGAGGGCGAGGACGCCGCCGGGCCCGTGGAGGCTGCCGGTCATCGGCAGCATGCACCACCTCCTGAACGTGCTCCCGCACCGCGCCCTCAGGGACCTGGCGGCTGTGCACGGCCCGCTCATGATGCTCCAGCTCGGGCAGACCCCTCTGGTGGTGGTGTCGTCGCGGGAGATGGCCCGCGAGGTGCTCAGGACGCACGACGCCAGCTTCGCCACCCGCCCCAAGCTCCTCGTCGGCGAGGTCGTCCTCTACAGCTACACCGACATCCTCTTCTCGCCCTCCGGCACCTACTGGCGCAAGCTCCGGCAGCTCTGCGCCGCCGAGATATTCAGCCCGAGCCGCGTCCTCTCCTTCCGCCACATCAGGGAGCAGGAGGTACGTCAGCCGATCTTCACCAAATAATCGCATACACATGCATGCACGCGCACCACCAGCTACGAATTATGCCCTCCATTTTAGAATATAAGGTGCATCAATTTTTATGAAAAAAAAACATTTATAAGTTTGATCAAGATTATATAGAGTGAAATATCAATACCTAATACTCCCTCCGTTCACTTTTATAAATCGTTTCAGACAACTAAAAATGAGCTAATTTGCATCCTGTCTGAAATGTCTTCAAGGCCTTATAAAAGTGGACAGAGGGAGTAGTAAATATGCAAATATTTTTTATGATGGATTAAACTATACAAATTTGATATTATAGATACTGATATTTTTTCCTAAAAACTTTGTCAAACAAGTACAAGTTTGACTTTTGAAAAAAAATCACACACCTTATATTATGTAACTGAGGGGTAGTTTTGATCTTGCATTTCTGCCGGTTTTGTACGTACCCTGACTGCTATATGTATGCTTTAGCTCTGAAAAAAATTGCTTTGCGTACCTAATAGGGAATCCTTTGTGGAGCCTTTTGCCATGCAAAAAATAAAAAATAGAAGAGAAGGTTGAAACCATCTTTTTTTTTGCGGGTGAAATCATCTAATGGTTCTCCTTGGTGCAAATAATCTTATGATTAAGTCAAGAGAACATTTTCAACAGCACATGGCTTTAAGGTTATTTTCACATGAGAAAACATTTAGATGAAGTCTCTTTGCAGGTGTTGTTTTCATCAAGTTTGCGTTGCTTACAATGTGTGCCACATGGTTATTTGCAAGTGTAGTTAAGCCATATTGCATGGATTGTTTTTTGATAGCACATGTGTGAAAACTTATTAATAGGCTGATAAATCTAATAAAATTAATTTGGTGTTGTAAACATTGGCACACTTTTCAGTAGACTTCATCAAATTTAATTATGTTTGACTAAAGATAAAACTAGGACTTTAATTCATTTGGATTGGAATGCAGAAAATAGTAATACAAATCATGGTGCTAGATAGGAGATTAAAAAGGAAAACGCCTCGGCAGACAATATCTCAAGCTACAAAATCTGGGTGCTACAAGTCAACAATAATGATTGCTCAAGTGCGACTACTAACTTACTACTCCCACCGTTTCACAATGTAGTCCATATTTGAATTTTCGAAAGTCAAAGATTGTTTAACCAAGATTTTGGGATAAAGGATCAACATGTAAAATACTGAACAAACAAAATACATAAGTATGCTTATGATGAATCTAATGATACTAATTTCGTATTGGGGATGCTGATAATTTTTTGTCTTAAACTTGATCAAACATAGACATGTTGACTTTTCGAAAACAAAATATGCACTTACTCTATTTTGGAACGTAGGGAGTACTAACGACCGGCCGCAAAGTAAAAGACACGTGGAAAAAGATCCAGCGTGACGTAGTACGTAGCAGACAAATTCAGACAGCTGCTTCAGTCTCGTTCAAACGTGTAAAGAAATAAATTAAGCTGCCGGTGCTGACTGCTGAGTGTATGACAAGTGACATCCACCACAGAGAACTAATATACTCTTCTGCCTGTTGTCCATGTACAGGTGAAGAATCAGGTAGAAGACATCCATGGGGTCGGGCCATCGACGCCGGTGGACGCCACCGCGATTTTCTCCGGCCTAGCAATCAGCATCATCTCCCGCGCGTCCTTCGGGAACAAGCAGAGGAACGCACGGGAGTTCCTGTCGGCGGTCAAGACCGGGGTCACGCTCGCCAGCGGCTTCAAGATCCCCGACCTCTTCCCGGCATGGCGGTCCGTGCTCGCCAGGGCGACCGGCATGCGCCGCGCCTTGGAGGACGTCCACGGGACGATCGACTCAAGCCTGGACGAGGTCATAGCAGAGAGGAAATGCGTCCGGCAGGACAAGGCCAGGTCCGGCGGCGCGCCGGCCGCCGTCGAGGAGAACCTCGTCGACGTTCTCATCGGCCTGCAGGAGAAAGGCGGGCCGCTGCACCGCCTGAGCACCAACAGCATCAAGGGCGTCATAGTCGACATGTTCGTGGCCGGGACCGGCACGATATCGTCGTCGCTAGACTGGGGCATGGCGGAGCTGATGCGGAGCCCGAGGGTGATGGGCAAGCTACAGCGCGAGCTCCGAGAGGCTTTTCCCGGCAGGACGGCCATCAGCGAGCGCGACATCGATGCAGGCAGCCTCCCCTACCTGAAGCTCGTCATCAAAGAGAACCTCCGGCTGCACCCGCCGGCGCCGCTCCTGGTCCCCCGGGAGAGCATCCACGCATGCGAGCTCGGCGGGTACGTGATTCCGGCGGGCTCGCGCGTCATCGTGAACGCGTGGGCCATCGGGAGGGATCCGAGGTACTGGGGGGACGACGCCGAGGAGTTCAAGCCCGAGCGTTTTGCGGACAGCTCCGTCGATTTCACGGGGAGCAGCTACGAGTTCCTGCCGTTCGGGGCTGGCCGGAGGATGTGCCCCGGCGTCTCGTACAGCCTCCCCTTCCTGCAGATGGCGCTCGTGCAGCTCTGCTACCACTTTGACTGGTCTCTGCCGGAGGGCGTCGCCGTGGTGGACATGACGGAGGCGGATGGCCTCGGCCTACGCCGTAAGTCGCCGTTGCGGCTCTGTGCCACACCATTCGTCCCCGAGTCTGCGTGTTAATATAGGAGTACCTGCGAGTTTTTTTTTTCCTTTTGATTTCGTTGTCTCTGTTATCTTTGTTCCCAAATTGTTTAGTTAATAACATGCTTCTCTAGGTAATAAAAGTCTAGTTCATAACATGCTTCTCTAGGTAATAAAAGTTTAGTTCATAACATGCTTCTCTAGGTAACTTACAGTTACACGGTTGTGCAATCCTGTATCACTGAACTTGCTTTCTGTAGCATGTTGTGCGCCTGGGTAGTTGAGTAAGCTCTTTACTGTCGACTGTTCCTGTTTCAGTAGAGAAAAATCATTTATAATTTGTTTGTCTTATGTTTCAACTGAACTATGTAGTTCAGTTTTGCATACTGTATGCATTACCTCAAAAGTCAAAACAGATATCTGATTGTAGCAACTCAGTGAATAAAATGTACCCTGCAGACAAATAGTTCTTGGTTACATAACAAACATCAAATTTTGTTATGTTTTGTGACCATTTCTACCAACGTGGTTGCTATTTTACTTGCATTGAGAAAAGGATCTTCACTGTCCCCATATGTCATGGCTCTTGTTATGTTTGGATGACTTGACTGATGCCCCAGTTGAGTTGGTGTCTGTTTATGTCTGGTCAAGTCATGGCCCTACATGTAAGAGAGGAATCTCATTTTTTTTATTTACAACTTTTTGTATTTCTATGTATGTAAGGTGAAGTCAGGCCCCTACATTCTAGTGAAGTATGGCTCCTAGTTTTTTTTTATAGTTCTGTCCCTGTATTTGGGGTTAAGTCAGTGAAGAAGATCATTTCTGTGGTCCCTAGTAGTTTTCTGCTTGTCCTTTTGGTTTTTGATTGCTGGGTATCTTTTGCCTTCAACCTATTTTACAGTTGTATCCTCTACATTAATGCTAGTAGGTAAATATATTCTTGATGGATTTACTATCCTCTATGTTCCTGATTTTACTGTGTAGTACATATTGTAATCTCTGAATTCAGCAGTCATAGTACAGGTTTCATTGGTTGTTGTCTTTTTCTACAGTGCACAGATAAAGCAGTTACAGTCTTTATTAGGTTTAATATTCAGACCAAGTACAAAGTAATTTTTGCCTCTTTATTTTGTGTAATTTACTGTAGCTTAATGATGGATTTACAGTAGCCTCATGATGTATTTATTGTTTTCAAATTTTTGTATTACAGTATTGACTCTAGTGTTGCACAGAGCAAGAAACTTTCAATCCTTAGGTCAGTATTCTCATTCAGTTTGTTTACATGTTTTGCTTTGTTCTGATGGTGAATTTACAGTAGCCTGATGATGAATTTAGAGCACTGTAGTTATCTGAATTTCTGGTTGCTGAATGCTTGTGTTTAGGCCTTCCTTCCACAAGAATCTTCTTCAGATCTTTGATGATTCCATGGGGAACTCGGGTGTTTCTTCCACTGTTGTTCTAAAGAACAACAAACCTTCAAACTACCAAAGATCTCGAGGAGACATTTACCTGGACTTATTCTGTGTTGATTTGCTTCAA